>NC_044570.1:15061388-15118890 GCF_007565055.1 Rhinopithecus roxellana
TAGCTACTGGGGAGGTGAGGCAGTTGAATTTGAATCTGGGAGGCATAGTTTAGTGAGCAGAGACCCTGCCATTGCACTGCAGCTTAGGGAAGGGCATGAAACTCTGTGTCAAAAAGATAATAATAATACAAACGTGAGAATTAAACTTATTAATATCTGTGCGTCTTTTAGTCTATTGACTCTTCTTTAAGTGCTATAAATATCAGCTGCTGTTATTATTTTTTATCATATATCTTCAATTTACCCACACTAAACTCTGCTTAATAGTATAAAAGAAAACATCAGAGCAGTAAAACAGTCAGACAGTAGTGGCTATACGGGACCACAGAAGCATCAGTGTCAGCATCAGTAATATTTTCTAATTTACAAGAATTAAGTGACCTTTTACACCCACAGATTCTGCAAACACAGATTTCTCAAAATGTAAACCCTACCTAGTGTAAGCATTTACATTTGCTTCTTATGACAAGTAATTTCTGTTTGGCTTGTAGGATTTTTTCTTACAAGCTATCAAATGTGTTAAACCTCTTTCTTCAGTCTTCTTCTCTTCTTTTTTTGTAAAATCATTAGCTCTAATTTATGAATGTGTTGCCTTTTAGGTTTAGTTATTCAAGGTACAATATGTATGATATCTCTACCTTAGAATATTGGTTTTTAATATATGGAAATATGGAAGAGCATTTATTTATTATATTATTATTTTATTCATGCAGTTTGAAATATGAGTTAGTGAAGTGATGAGATAATCACAACGATTTAATCTTAACTGACATATACTTTATTAAGAACTTGAAAATAAAATGTTTTTGATTGCATATGTAATTTCTATTTGAAGAGGATAATTAGTTTTCTGCCTGAAGAAAATAACTTACTGAGATTAGTATAAATATTGCCTCTATATTCCTGATTACCACTGGAATTTACATTAAAAAAAAAATTGTGTTCCTGCCAGTGACAGGGAAATGGCTTTGGATTTCATTCGTAGTGTAGTTATAATTGGTTTGGTTGTCTTTTTTTTTTTTTTTTTTTTTTTTTTTATGCTTTAAGTTCTAGGGTGCAGGTGCACAAGGTGCAGGTTTGTTACAAATATATATATACATATACATGAGCCATGTTGGTGTGCTGCACCCATTAACTCATCATTTGCAGTAGGCATATCTCCTAATGCTATCCCTCCCCCCACCCCATCCCCACTATAGGACCCGGTGTGTAATGTTCCCCTTCCCATGTCCACGTGAACTCATTGTTCAGTTCCCACCTATGAGTGAGAACATGCTGTTATTTGGTTTTCTGTTCTTGCGATAGTTTGCTGAGAATGATGGTTTCAAGCTACATCCATATCCCTACAAAGAACGCAAACTCATCCTTTTTTATGGCTATGTAGTATTATATGTTGTATATGTGCCCCATTTTCTTAATCCAGTCTGTCACTGATGGATATTTGGGTTGATTCCAAGTCTTTGTTATTGTGAATGGTGCAGCAGCAGGACTTACAATCCTTTGGGTATGTCCCCAGTAGTGGGATGGCTGTGTCAAATGGTATTTCTTATTCTAGATCCTTGAGGAATCGTCACACTGCTTTCCACAATGTGAACTAGTTTACAGCCCAACCAACAATATAAGTGTTCCTATTTCTCCATATCCTTTCCAGCACCTGTTATTTACTGATTTTTTAATTTTTGAGACCGAGTCTTTATCTGTCCCCCAGGCTGGAGTGAAATGGTGTGATCTTGGCTGACTGCCAGCCCTACCTCCAAGTTTCATGCTAGTCTCCTGTCTCAGACTCCTCAATACCTTGGAATACAGGTGCTTGCTGTCAGACTTGGCTTTTTTTTTGTTGTTGCTGTTGTTGTATTTTTGTTAGAGATAGAGTTTTGCCATGTTAGCCAGGATGATCTCCATCTCCTGACTTCATGATCCACCTTCCTCAGCCTCCCACAGCACTGGGATTATAGGCATGAGCCACCATGCCTGGCTGGTTTGGTTGTCTATTATATTGCTTTATACTTTCCTCATTGGAAAAATATTATTTCAATTTCTAAATATACAAAAAACATTTTGGCAGTAATTGTGTGAAAATTCTTGTGAAACATACAATTCTCTAATCTAACTATGCATTTATTATTTAAAAGTTGGCTCCTACTCCAATAAATTTTTTATTATACTACCTTATCATTCAGCATTAAGCTTTATCTATTCTAAAGAAAATCTTACTGTATGATTGAAAACCTGGATCACTTTTTACACCAGATTTTGTTTCTCATATTGATAATTCCAATAATAAGGAAGGCCAAGGGAAAAAGAACACTTGAGGCCAGGAATTTGGAATGCAGTTTGGCAAAATACTGAAACACTGTCCTAACAAAAAGTTTGTAAAAATTAGAAGGATGTGGTAGCTCAACATCCTGAAGTGCTACTATAAGGTGGTAGAACTCTCTGAGGCCAAGTTGGATGTATCACTGTAGTCCTAGAATTTGAGGCCAACCTGAATAACACAGCAAGATTCTGTCTCTATGAAAAAATGAAAATATAATAGGTTATCAGTTGAGCCTACTGGGCTTTCAGTCTAGAGGCAGCTAACTGGGAGATTGAGGAAGCAGGATGACATGAGTCCAGTAGTTAGAAGCTGTAGATAGCGATAATGGCACCACTGAATTCATTCTGGCTAGAGCATTATAGAGTTTATCTCTTAAAAGAAAAAGTAAAATGACTGTAGTCCTAAGTTAGTACTGATTATAAAAGTGTAGAATACATTACAATAACCTGACTTCGCAGCTCTTTCAGCATTGCTTATATTAAAATACGTTAAGATAGTGTTATTGAACTAAAAAGTGTTTCATATACATTTTCAGAGACCTACACACATTTGCAATTTACTTACTTCTTAACTTGACTGGACTATTTTAGTCCATTTTCATGCACTTACAAAGATATATGCTAGACTGGGCAATTTATAAGAGGAAGAGGGTTTTATTGACTTAAAGATTTATGTGTCAGATGAGGCAAAGAGGAGCAAGTCATAGCTTACACAGTTGGCAGCAAGCAAAGAGAGAGCTTGTGCAGACAAACGCTGATGTTTAAAGCCATCAGATGTAATGAGACTTATTCACTGTCACAAGAACAACACACACAGAAAAACAAGACACCTGCCCCCATAGTCATTACTCCCTATCTCATCCCACCACCACCACATATGAAAATTCAAGATAAAATTTGAGTGGGGCCAGAGTCAAATCAAATCATTCCAACCCTGGCCCCTCTAAAATCTCAAATCTTCACATTTCAAAACCTATCACGCTTTTCCAATAGTACTTCAGTGTCTTAGATAGTTTGACCAATAACTCATTAGTTCATAGTCTGATAATTTATCTGAGACAACGCAAGTTATTTCTACATATTAACCTGTAAAATATAAAGCAAGTTAGTTACTTCCCAGATACAGTTGAGTAGTGGAATTGGGAAAATATAGATGTTACAAATATGATAAAATGTCCAGAATAAAGGGATTACTGGCCCTAAGTGCATCTCAAATCCATTGAGGCATGAAAAACTTAAGACTCCAGGATGACTTCTTTAACTTAATGTCTCATATCCAGGTCATGCTGATGCAAGAGTTGGGTTTCCATGGTCTTGTGCAGTTCCTCTGATGAGACTTTACAGGGTGCAGCCTTTCTCCCAACTGCTTTTAGCAGCCTGACATTGAGTGTCTCTGGGATTTTCTGGGCACCCTGCAGGTTGTCAACGGATCTACCGTTCTTAGGTCTGGAGGATGAAAACCCTCTTTTCCCAGCCCCACAATCATCATCTATGTCACTGCTTGTGTTTTCAGTGGTAGAAATACTGTTACTGATTACAGGAAGCAGGCACAGCTGCTGGATCACAGAATGTATTTGAGAAGCAGCACCAGTGTCTTTGAGTCCACGAATCTTTTCATTGACTGGGGTCCAAGAGGGGCAGAAATTCCCACTCAGTAAGTGTTTCACAAGCTGAGATAAGAAAAAACACTTTCCTTAAAATAGTTATAGAATATAGTATAGTATTCAATTTTCTTGTGTTAATTGCAGGCTTAGCTTTAATCATTATGGGGTTACTCATTAAAAACTTCTGCATTTAAAATGAGTGTATTCAATTGACTGCTATTAGAACTTTATATAAATGAAACATTAGAGATTTCCCAGTTTTAATTGAGATTGTTCTGACTCATAAAAACTATAACCTTCACATCAATATCTGCTTTCTTTCCTCAGTAAAGAATGCTAATGGCTTTATCTGTACTCAAGAGTTGTGTGAGATGAGGTCAGTGACATGATGTGTTTAAAATCATGGTAGAAGTATAAATTCTTCTTTACTTAGTGTAATACTGAATAGCACTTAACACATCAATCCACCTTGGAGGTGGATTGCTTGAATAAGAGCACATTGAACTGCAAGTTATGTAGCTACCAACAGAATTAAGCGATTTTTCATCAACTGACACATGTGTGACTAAGGACAAAACAAAGTTAACAATATAGTCTATAGTGTGTACTCGTTTGTGTTAAAATGAACAAATAGTATATGGATGGATTACTGCAAGTACAGAGATAACTCTGGAGCAGGAATATACAATTAGTGGTCAGTTAATAATTGCTAGTTCATATTCTCTTACGTATTTGAAAATATACATTAGCCATGAAAAAATGTTAGCTGAAGTGTTTAACAGCAGTGCTATCTAAAAAAATCTCTTTGCAAATAGTATTTACTATGTCCATACAGTCATTAAATAAATTAACCAAAAAGTGTATTTAAAAAGCAAACTTTCCCGCCTCTACACAGATCTCACAAGACAAATAAAGGACGATCCTTTAAGCAGTGAGTTTACCTGGACACTCCAACAATATGCTAGAAAAAAATACACAGAAAGAAATATATAAATATAATTTCATATTTAAGAATTAAGGGTCTATACAGAATATGTTTGTGATTGATATACTTAACCCTCACATATCTCTTGAAATACACTAAACTTTATGTTATTAAGTGTCAATTTACTTACATGACCTCCCACTTTGAGTTTCAGTTCCGTGTAAGCTTGAAACATTGCTACCCTTTTTGTGGAACATCTCAGGACAGTTAGAAGTAATAAAATGCACTCAAAGTTTCTCTTTCCATATCATGATTTTCAAAACCATATCCTTCTTAGAGTTTAACTAAAGTGACATGAAGTAACTTCAATTTCAGGCTTATGAAATTCTTTTTAATGTATGCACTTTAAATATTAACTTTTTATAGCATTCAATTTGGCTCCTTGTTAATGTAACATTTCAGTATTTTTTTCACGTATAATTAAAAAACTCACTGTGTTAAGCTGCCAAAACCACCAACAGGATAGCAGTAAAGAAATGCATCTTCTCCAAGAAATTTATATTCTCTCACAAAAACTCTTCTAATTACATACCTGATGGCTACAAAATTTTGGGCTAGTTGTCCAAAAACAAAGGAAAAAAATCATGAGTAACTTTTTTTTCTAAATGAAAAAAAAAAAAAAAAGAAAGAAAAGAAAAAAAAATTTAAACCAAATTAAATGAATATTAATAAATAGAAGTGGCTTTATAATTTAAGCTTCTCACTGGTTATTGCTTTGTCTGTGTCATATATTACAATCAAAGAGCCTACTCTGTTTGTTAGATTTTTTACACAGTGTATAGCTAGTTCTACAAGTAGCTCAACACCAGGATTCATGTTAGCCGGTGAGCTATAGATTGGAACGACCTGCTCTGCTGGCAGTTCTTACTTCTCATACATTGCAAGTGAATTTTGATGCAGGGAAGATGAGAACATCAATTAATTTTTAGGAAGTGAGAGAAAGTAATCACAATATTATTCATAGAAAACCTAAGTTAAGAAACACCTGTCTTTTCAAAGAAAATGCCTTTAAATTTACTTGACATAAATAAACATTTCATTGTATCCTGAAAGAATATAGAATTTTCTTACAAGAAAGACCGTTAGAAAACACCCATTTATATCAATGAATGTAATTAATTTCCAAAGTCATATTTTTAAAGAAATTTCAAAAACCTGAGACTTTTACACAAAAGGAAAATTATGTTCTAAATAGAATAACTTTTTAATTACACACTAGTAGAAATACAAACATTTTCAATGAAAACAATGAATTAAAATTATATTATTTTTTTCTGACTTATGAGACATATGAAGAAATTCATAAAACTATGACATAGAGAATAAAGCTTTGGAAGATGTATATGTTTCTCAGCTAGGAATTCAATCAAGCGCCAGGCATACTGGTTCACACCTATAATCCCAGGAGTTTCAGATAATGTGGCATGAAGATTACTTGACATCAGCGGTCTGAGACTAGTCTGACCAACATGGTGAAACTCCATCAGATGTGTTCGTGCACAGGTGTAATCTCAGCTAATCAAAAGGCTGAGGCAGATTAATCCCTTGAAGCTTGGAGGCAGAGGCTTGCAACATGCCAAGATGGCACCGCTGCACTCCAGCTGAGGAGACTGTGTAAGATTCCATCCTCAAAGTGAAAGGAAAGAAATTCAATCAACCAAAAATAGAAATACACTACTTTCCTACTTATTTCAGTACAGTTTATCAAAACTCTGATGTGTAGTTATTTTATGAAATGTCTTAAGGTGTGACACAATTTGCAAAATTAATATAACTGCTACAAAAGGGAATGCTTTTTAATTTTTACTTTAATTTTATTTTATATTAATTTCAATGTATATATGCAGGACATGTGTGTTTACTTCACAGGGAAACGTGTGCCGTGGTTGTTCACTGAACCCGCCAACCCATCACCTAGGTATTTAGCCCTGCCTAAATTAGCTACTTGTCCTGAAGCTGTTTTTATCTCTGCCCCCTGATAAACCCACATGTGCGTGGTTCACCTCCCTGTGTCTATGTGTGTTAGAGGTTCAGTTCCCAGGCATACGTATGAATATGCCACGTTTGTTTTCTGTTTCTATTTTAGTTTGCTGAGGATGATGGCTAACAGTTTCATTCATGTCTCTTCATGGAGGATGATTTTTTTCTTTTCTATGGTTGCATATGATTTTGTGGTGTATTAGGTACCACACTTTCTTTATCCAGTCAGTCACTGATGGACCTTTTGGTTAACTCCATTTATTTGATAATGTGAATAGAGCTGTAATACACATAGGCATGCATGCGTCCTTGTAATGGAATGACCTCTTTTTCGAGAGGGGGTAGGGAGTCTATACACCCAGTAATGAAATTGCTGAGTCCAGTAGTATTTCTCATTCTAGATACTTGATGAACTGCCACACAGCTTTTTCACATTGACTGTACTAATTTACATTCCAAAGAACAGTGTGAAAGCATTCCTATAAATTCACTACCTCACTACCATCTGTTGTTTTGTGGGTTTTCTCGTAATCACTGTTTATACGGGCCCAGGATGGTATCTCATTACAGTTCAGATTTCTGTTTCCTTCATATTTAGGGATGTTGAAGTTTTTGAGATGAAGATGGAAGACCTGTAACTCTTTTCTTACCCCAATTTGGCCTTTTTATACAGACTCTTAAATGCCCATTTCACCCGTGTTTCTACACTATCCTGCAAGTAGAAAAACTATTATGGGCTTAGTCTATACGATAGAGATAATCATCAATTGTGCTTCCACAAGACACAAACATATTTGGGTATTTCTTCCATGTAAAAAGGAGATACAATTTCACTTAATGGAAGAGGCCTGAAATGCTGCTCATCATCATACAATGCCCAGTCAAAGCTTCTCAGAAAAAGAAATTATATGAGTATAGAATGTCAAAATCCAGCGATCGGCAATTCTGTTCCACGAGTAAGTTTTATAATCTACTGGAAGAGCACTAACTTGAAGCCCAATGTCATGAATTACAGAAGTATATTCTTGTAGACTATATGTCTATGCAACTAAGAGAGATAGGGTGGTTCAATGAAAATACCAATCTTTCAACTTTAATTATTAAAAGATTTTGAAATATAATGATTTTCAAATAAGGTTTAAAGGTTTCCAAATTATAGGAGACTGAATTATATGTATTTCAAGATCCAATAGAAGAAAAGCATTTAAACCCAACTAGCTACACTTCTTTTGTCATGGGACTTTGGAGGAGTCACCTTGAAAGTTGAAAAAATGTGTGACCAGTGGTGCCTTTGCCTGAGTTTTGCTCAGGCCTGCTAAGCTTGCTCTACCCACTCTGCCTGGGAGGCTGCACTCAGGTTGCCTTCTGGGCCAGGATTTAACACCTAGCAGGGGCAAACGTGAGGTAGAGTAGCTAATGGTGTATCAGCAAGTGTGAGTTCCAGCTGCTGTGCAAGGCAAGGCCTTCCAGCTGTGGCAATGCAGAAAATTTTATGTGCCAACAGAAATACCATCTCTCTGAGAAGCAGCAACTGGACCAAGCATACTGGAAGCAACTTCCACAGCTGATACTGGGGAATGCACTGGTTCCCAGAAGTTTGGGGATGCCAGAAACAGCAAAACCCTAAAGAGGGTGTCACAGCCCTGGCTTTCAGAGACCCTAGATCAGTGCACCCTGAAGGACCACAGCTGTCCTCTTATTTTTGCTTTCACAGTGTGATGGGCAACAGACAACGTTTTATCCCTGTGGGTGTCACAGTTCTTTCAGCTCCAACATTCAGTGATTCTCAAATAGCTCTTCTCCATCCAGGAACATTCCAATAGTCGGCCAAGTGGAGAGTGAGAAACGTATAGATAAGATTTACTGAGGGGCAGAACTCAAAGGAGATCCCCATTGGGTAGCTCCACTCCACAGGCTGGATGTTCTGATGAGTGTCCAGCTCACAGCAGATGACTTTACAGTGGGCAGCTCCTCTACAGGCAAGCTGTCAAGGGTTGGTGTTGAACTCTCAGTAGGAAAGAAATCCTGGACTTGGTAGCTTCTCCATCGAGCTAATCATCCTATGAGATGTTAAGCTCTCCGCAGAGAGAAAACCCTGGATTGGGTAGGTCCCCTTCACACCTAGAGGCCCCAACATCAGCTAAACCTTCAGAAAGAAAAGACTCTCATGTTGGTAGCTCTTCTCTCTTTCTTTTCATCACGTTATCTCCCCAGTTTTCAACAGAGTCTGTGGTGGGTAACTCCAGTCCACTGCTGATAGTCCTGACGTCTCCTCAGCTTGCAGCAGAGAGATGGCCTTTGAGTGGGGAGCTCCTCTCCACAGCTGGTCATCTGAAAAGTCCTCGAATCTGGTTGAGTCCAGGGATATGACGTGCTTCAAAGGAAAGAAAGTTCTTGCTGAATGGATTATTTGGCAACAACAGGTGCCTTTCAGAAAAGCACCATTGGTTTCCATTCTTGACCATCAGCCTAGGACCCAGACATCAGGCTGTCACCAGCTTGAATGTGGAGCCTTAGTGGGGACCAGAAAATTTATCGCCACAGGCCTCTAATGGGTAATACGGAGTGTCAGCTTAACTGCCTTGAGAGATACAGAGTATTAGTTTGGCATGTGTCTGTGTGAGTGTTGCCTAAAAGAGAGTAACAGTTGGGTCAGTGGGCTGAAGAAGGCAGAATCACCCTTAATCTGGTGGCACAATCTATTCACTTCCAGAGAATATAAAACAGGCAGAAAAATGTGACTAGGTGAGATGGGTTTAGCCACACTCTGTGCTAACTGCTCTGCGCCCTGACATATTGGACCCCAAGTTGTTCAGTTTGGGGACTGAGACTGGCCCTTGTTGCTCTTCAATTTGCTGAGAACATACTCTCTGACATTGTAATGGTGCAACTTATTACCTAATAGACTCTGCTAAAATACTGTCCCTGTGACACAAACTTGAGTAATACAGATTTTGGAACCAGAAGTGGTTCTAGAAAAATAGAATATGAAAAAAGAAGGTCTTTCATTGGGTTTGGAGTTTCTGTGGTTGGCTGATAATTTAATTTGATGTATCAATGCTAAGGGCTCTACTTCTCATAATATGGAGAACACTGATATTCCTTGGTGGACACTGTGTATAGAGTTATGCAAAGTAAATGCATTGGAGACTCCTGAATCAGCGATTGTGAGAGGCAAGGAGTTTAGTTACTCTCTGCATAATACCTTTGACCATAGGTGGAGAACCAGGGATCAGAATAAAGCTACTTGGTAGCTCTTAAGTTCATGGGCAAAATGATGAGAGGTAATGACGAATTCAGAGATTCTGTCTCCCAGATTTGGAAGCAGGCACTGACGGCCAAGTCTGCTATTTTTGTCCTGAGTGATAGTCTTATCATCTGTAGAGAAAGAGCCAAAATTCCAGACTCTTATCCTGTAAGTGACTGACCTTCAATGAAAGATGCATGCACATCCTCCAAAGGTGTCTACAGTTATAGTGAGGGCATTGATTGAATAGAATGGAGTCCTGCAACTCAGAATAAGGATGTGTGGGAGGACTCTGATGAAGCTGAGGATACTGAGTATGTAAACTCTGATGAAGCTTTTTGGCCAAAAGGAACAGCTTTCTCATCTCCTGAAGGGCCAATATTGTCTTTCTGATGCATGCGGTCAGCAGTCCATCCAACTCAGTCTTAAGAGATAAACCCTGCACCGGATGAGGCAACAGATAGTGCCTTCCCTGAGGCAGTTGCCAGGCAAGATAATATAGATTCTTCTCAGAAGCTATCCCAAACACCTCTGCTTTTTTCTATACATGGCTAGAATGCTGTGGTGGGCTCCTAGAGGTGATATAGAGAGTGTGACCCATGAGGTGGTGTGCTATACAGACACACACATCGCACACACACAAAAGTTTGAGTTACCTCATTTATATGAACATCAATCTGGAGAACAGGCATGGGAATAGATATTATGTGTATGGGATTATGTTAATGGAAGGAACATAGACCTTATCAGGCTGAATTTACTGATTAGGGCTCATGAAGTAGTGACTTTGTGTTTAATGAGGCAGCTTAGGGAGTTACAAAAGGTAAAATTAAAGTTCTAATCATTAATTTTCTTAATTAGTTAAAATGTGGATTAAAAGATGGCCCTCGAAGAGTGAGCTGGAAATGTCTGGCCTACATTAGCTAAATGGAGAGGAGGAGATACAAAAGCATAGGGAGATTGGGATGCTGAAGTAGACTCATCCTTTAGACTTACTCATCCAACCTGGTAGGGTCCAGAACACATACCCTCATCCAATTCCTTGTGATACAGATTTGGGAGGTCAGCACCTGCATTTTTGAATATCCCTATAATTGCCCTTCTCTGGCAACCACAGTAACTCAACTCCAAAATTTAAATACGATGAGAAAGGTTGGATCCCTATGTGACGGGGCCAAGGGGAAGCATTCTACCATCCAAGGCAATGTGGGCACAGCTAAGGGATAGTGGCAGTCAGAATAATGTGGCTTGTGTAGAGCTCTGTTGTTGATTATTTAATCATGTTGCTCCTGGAAGTGAAATTGATGGAAAGCCTACTGCGTTCATACTCACAATATGCATACAGAAATCCCTGGGTCATAGGGAAAAAGACAATTCTGAATGATGAAAACAGTGAAGTACAGACCCCCCATCAATTTCCAGGCTAGAGCCAGATTAAAGACCCAGAACTCCCTGAATGAAAGGGAGGCTGGGTTCCCTTGACCAAGAAACCCACTACGTAAATGACGATTTATGCAGTGAATTTTTGCAGCGTCTTTCCCCAAGGAGACCAGGCTTTTTCCCAAGATAACTGTGCATTAGGGAAAGGAAAATAATTAGACTTTTCAGAAACTACTGGACTTTAGTTCAGTGTTGATGTGGGTTCCAGGGGACCGAAGATGTCATCGTGGTCCTACAGTTAAAGTAGGAGCTCAGGGAGGTCAGGTAATTAATACAGCTTTAGCTTAGTACACCAGATTTGCAGAGTGTCCAGTGAGTCCCTGGAGTCATCCTGTGGTCATTTTCCCAGAGCTGAAATGATAGCTGATATGGATAGACGTAGCAGCTGTCAGAATCCCACACTTCCATGACTTGCAGGGAGAGGGCTGCGACAATGAGGAAGGTCAAATGAAAGCCACTAGAGCTGCCCCTACCTAGAAAAATAGTAAAAACAAACAATATCAGAACCCTGAGAAGATTGCAAAGATGGGTGCCACCATCAAAAATTTCAAAGATGCCAGGGTGGTAATACCCAGCACATCCTCATTCAACTCTCCCATTTAGCCTGTGCAGAAGACAGGTGGATCTTGGAGAATGACATTGGAGAATTATAACAAGGAAATTGTGAATCAGCTTGCAGCTGGTGTACTAGATGTGGTTTATTGTTTGAGCAAATTACCACATCTACTGGTATGTGGTATGCAGTCATTCACTTGGCCATTGGCCTTTTCTTTATTCCTGTCTATATAGACCACCAGAGGGAATCTGCCTTCAGCTGGAAAGGCCAGCAACATACATTCATTATCCTTCCTCTGGGGTATAACAACACTCTGGTCTCCTGTCATAATCTTATTCAGAGAGACCTGGATTGTTTTCGCTTCCATAAGATAGCACATTGGTCCATCACATTTATAAAATTAGACTGATTTGATGAGTTAGCAAGAAGTAGCAAGCATACTTTGAATTATTAGTGGGACATTTATGTAACAGAGGATGGGAAATACATGGAAATTCAGACACCTTATACCTCAGTAATGTTCCTGGGGGTCAATTCTTTTGAATCCTGTCAAAATATCTTTTCCAGGGTAAAGAACAAGTTGTTGTATGAGACCCTATTCTAACCAAGAAAGAGGCACAATGCCAACTAGTCCTATTCGGAATTTTGAGGAAGCACTTTTTTCATCTGAATATGTTCCCCTGGCGCACGTACTGAGTGACCCAAACGACTGCTCGCTTTCAGGGGTATCCAGATTTGGAAAAGACTCTGCAACTACTGCAGACTCCAGTGCAAACCAATCTACCTCTTGGGCCATGTGAACCAGCAGATTCAATGGTGCTTGAGGTTTCAGTGGCAGACAGGAATGCTGTTTGGAGACCAGAGCTACAGAACTGTGGCAGCGGTGTCCTGCTTATTAAATCTACCAGTCTTACCATGTTTCCCATTATCCTGAAGTAGCTGGATTAATAGAACGGTGAAATGGCTTTTTGAGGTTTCAGTTGCAATGCCAAATATGTGACAATACTTGCCAGTGCTCCCACAGGTGAATCACAGCATAGGCCTTTAGGATGTTTAAGCAAGGCACTGTCATCTTCTGCAGATAACTCCTATTCCTTGGAGACACAGCTCTTGACCCGTTGATGGGCTTAGCTAGAAACTGAACATTTGACTATTGGTCATCATATCACCATGTGAACTACACTCTCTATCATGACCTTGGTGCTTTCTGAAACATTGAGTCATAAAATCATTTGTGGACAGCAGCATTTCATCATCAAATGGATGTGGTATACACCTGACCAGGCTTGAGCAGGTGCTAAGGCACAACTATGTTACATGAGAAAGTAGCTCAAATACCCACGATCTCTACTCCAGCCACCCCACCTTCTATCCTTCAGCCTGTACCGATGACCTCATGGGAAGTTCCCTATGATCAGTTGACAGAGGAACAGAAGACAGAGTGCTTTTTCACAGATGGTTCTGCACAATATGCAGCCACTACCCTAAGTAGGACAGCTGTAGCACTATAGCCCCTTTCTAGGACACCCCTAGAGGATGGTGGTGAGGGGAAATATTCCCAGTGGGCAGAATTTTGAATAGTGAACCTGGTTGCACACATTGTGTTGGAGGAAAAATGGTCAGATTTCCGACTCTATACTGATTCTTGAACCAAAGTCAATGGTTTGGCTGGATGTCAGACTCTTATGAGATGCATGACGAGAATATTGGTGACAAAGAAATTTGGGAAAGAGGTAGGTGGACGGAGCTTTGTGAGCGGTCAAAAGCTGTGAAAACACTTGTATTCTATCTGAGTGCTCACCAAAGAGAGACCTCAGTGGATAAATGGTTCAATAATCAAGTGGATAGAAACACTTGTTCAGGGGAGACCCTCTCTCTCTTTCCTCACCCACCCCTCTTATTGTCCGATGGGTCCATGAACAAAGTGGCCATGTGGCAGGAATTGAGATTACACATGTGCTCAGCAACATAGACTTCCACTCACACAGGCTCACCTAGCTATGGATGGCCACTGCTGAGTGTACAGTTTGCCAGCAGCAAAGATGAAAACTGAGCCCTCAGTGTGACCCAGTTTCTCAGGGTGATCAGACATCTATCTGGCTGATCAGATTAATTATATTGGACCTCTTTCATCAAGGAAATGTCAGAGACTTGTACACACGGGAATAGACACCTAATGTGGAAATGGGTTTCCCCATTCTGCACGCAATGCTTCTGCCAAGACTCACATTCACAGAGCCACAAAATGCCTTATTCACCATTATGGTATTCAACAGAACATCGCCTCTGACCAGCGCACTCATACTGCAAATGAAGTGCAGCCATGGACTCCCACTCATTAAATCTACCGGTCTTACCGTGTTTCTCATTTCCCTGAAACAGCTAAACTAATAGAAATGTGAAATGGCCTTTTCACGTTATAATTGCAATACCAACTATGTGACAATACTTTGCAGGGCTGTGGCAAATAGTAATTTCAGCAGTCACTATCACTCCTGGGGATCCAATAGAAATATCTTTCTTTCTTTCTTTCTTTCTTTCTTTCTTTCTTTCTTTCTTTCTTTCTTTCTTTCTTTCTTTCTTTCTTTCTTTCTTTCTTTCGCTTTCTTTCTTTCTTTCTTTCTTTCTTTCTTTCTTTCTTTCTTTCTTTCTTTCTTTCTTTCTCTCTCTCTCTCTCTTTCTTTCTTTCTTTCTTTCTTTCTTTCTTTCTTTCTTTCTTTCTTTCTTTCTTTCTCTTTCTTTCTCTCTTTCTTTCTTTCTCTCTCTCTTTCTTTCTTTCTTTCTTTCTTTCTTTCTTTCTTTCTTTCTTTCTTTCTTTCTCTCTCTCTCTCTCTTTCCTTCCTTCTTTCTTTCTTTCTTTCTTTCTTTCTTTCTTTCTTTCTTTCTTTCTTTCTTTCTTTCTTTCTGTCTGTCTTTCTTTCTCTTTTTTTAATGACATTCTGCTCTGCTGGCCTAGAGAGGACTTAGTTCCCTGGGGGAAAATGCTGCCTCTGGAAGAAACAATAATGATTTCATTAAACTAGAGTTCAAGATTGCCACCGGGAGGCTTTGGTCTGCTTCTGATTTCATCAACATTCTAAGAAGGCAGTTACAGTTTTGACTGGGGTGATGGACCTGACCTATCAAGATAAAATCAGACTACTGTTCTGCAATAGAGGGAAGGAAGAGTAAGCATGAAATACATAAGATGATTAGGACGTGTCTTAGAATTACCATGACATATGATTAAGGTCAAGGGGAAACTACAACAGCCCTATCCTGAGAGGACTACAGTTGGATGAGACTATTCAGACAGTAAGGTTTGAGTCACTCTGCAGGATAACAACAACAACGACAACAAAACAATAAAGCCACAACCTGCTGAAGTACTTACTGCAGGCAAAGGGAACAGAGAATGGGTAGTAGAAGTTAGTCATTCATACCTGCTCGAAACACGTGACCAGCTGCAGAAATAAGGACATTAATTGTCTTAAGTATTTCCTCCTTCTTCTGTGAAAAAAAAAAAAAAAAAAGTTTGTGCACGTATACACATGTACAAGAAAATATCTTTTTGTTTTCCTTTATCATGTTACATAAGATTTAATGAGTTCTTATCAACATTTGTGTATTGTAAACTGTGAAATAGTGTTTGGATTGGGATTGTAAAAAGGTAATTTTATTATGTTCGGAACAATTATGACCTCATTTTTGTCTGTATTTGAAGAGTATGTATTATTGCAGGAGATGTACATTGATTCAAGTTGACAAGGGGTAGACTTCTGATGGTTAATATTGAGTGTCTATTTCATTGGATTGAGGATACAGAGTATTAATCCCGGATATGAGTCTTGAGTGTTTCCCAAAAAAAGATTAATATTTGAATCTATGGGAAGATCTACGTTAATCTGTTGGGTAGAACTAACAAGCTTCTAGCAAATATGAAGCAGACAGAAACACATCAAAAAAGTAAGATGGGCCTAGCTTCCAAAGCATGTATCTCTCTCCTATGCTGGATACTTCTTCCTGTCTGACACTGGACTCCAAGTTTTCAGTTTTGGGACTCCGACTTGCTCCTCTTGTTCTTCAATTTGTAGGCAGCCTGCTTTGATCATATACATAAGTACTTATAACCTCCCCTACACAGACACACAGACATATATTTGTATATATAAAAATATATAGAGGGATGAAAATTAAACAGTTTGTAAGTGTTCTCCAAAAGCATTCTTTGAATAAATAATGAAACTGTAAACCTTCTTTTAATAAGTCAGCTTTTTTTACAGTGGTTTTGTAAAGTAATTCCGTAGAAAAATTCCTGATATATATGTACATATATATACACACACACAATCATATACACACACACATACACACACACATATACATACACATACATATGCATATGTGTTTCAGTGGTCCAAATGCATGTCGGTAAAATATACACTTTCAAAGTATTCATTTTTCTATTTACTTACTGCCAAGTCTCTAGAACCTATATCAGGGGAGTTACTTAACATATGGTTACAATTAGTAAGTACTCTTCATTTCTTTAAAAACAAAGGGTGTATTATGTCTTCTTAGAAAATGATAATTTAAATTTCACAAAGATTTAGTAAATACTCATTCTGTAATCACTGTAAAACGTAGCCATTAAAATCAGGTTTAAATTTAAGTAATCTATAAAGCTTGACTACCTCAATGAGAAAGCTTTTACAAGTAATGATAGTAATAGTAATATTAAAACTGGCAGCACTTTGAAAAATCAGGAGGTAAGTCACAGACTTCAATAAATCTTCCTCTTTCACTACACACTTGACTGGAACAACCTTGTTTCTACAAAGAAAGCCAGCTTCTGTACACAACTTAATATCTGCCAGTGCCTTGATTTCACACTCTCCGTATTGTTCCATAGCAGAGCGCTCCCTTAGTATATTAAGCAAAAAACACACAAACCAACAAACAAAAACTTGTCTTTTCATTTTAGGTATTGAATGACATTTTATTAACCTTGGAAAAAAGGTAGCCCTGTACAGATAGGAAGAGTTCTGCCTTGTGGAGAAGGCTCTAGCATCAAGAAGATTCCACAGATCAGGGGCTAAGTTGGAAGTGAAGAAGCAGTGTAAATGTGGATAGTTAACATGTTGTTGCTATCTGCAAAAGTTCCGACACAAAGTTTTGATTCAAACAAAAACAACTGTACCTTGTAGAAATTCACCTCCTTTCGGATTCATATTAACATTTTCGGATATTTTCCTATTACATCAATTTCCTCATTCATTGGTGTTTCTTTTCTCTTATCTACTATGCATTTTTAAATGTATTATTTTATTATGTTGGAATAAGGTAGAGCACAGAGAATTCTGATCAAAGATGCCCCAACTATGCAAACTTCTATCAATACTTTTTTAAAAAGTAGAAGATACTTGAGCATTAGTTCTAGAAAACAACTTTAGCAAAATCGATAATCCTCTAACCCCGCCTTTAAGACTTGAAAACTTGATTTTCATTTGACTCACTTACTGTAATATCCTAGTCATTCGTATCATAAGCCTTTCTGAATGTACAATGTGTATTCATAATATGGTGTGCCAATGCACGTGTAGTCATGTCTATTATTTATTCCTTTCAACTGTAGTCAAGATTAGCTCTATCCCAAATGCCACCGATTGAGTTTTCTCTCTTGGTTCCTCCAAAACAGAGGCTGACTAGGGTTTTATTTTTTACCATTAATGTTTTACAAAAATATTTTTAAATAATGGGAAGGAAAAACAGAGAAGCAGAAAATATATCATTTTGTTTCTAATCATTGATTAACTGAACTGATCTTGCGTTACTGATGTTTACCCTAAGTTAAATCAATTGAACCTACATAAAGTTTTTCAAAGCCTTCTGCTTTATAGAAACCAAAGTTGATGCTAAAAAATTTCAAAATATAATATCAAAGAGTTCTAAATGTGTATTATTAAAAATAATTTTCTCAAGAGATGATTCAACATTGTTAATTTCTCAAAGGTGCCTGAGACTCAAGATCTTAGGATATTTAGAAGCATTTCTAACCTCTTAGCAATATAGGCTAGTAACAGTCTTACCAATTCCACTTCCAGTCACGAACCAGGCTTACAGTGAAATCTAAAGTAAAATCTACAGAACTATTAAAACCTTATTCAATTAGATGAGCTCTGTGAGATTATCTTCTATAATTTTCCCCCTTCTACAGTCTCCTGCAGCCACAGTTAGTTGACCTTTTTTTAAAAAAAAAAATATTTAAACAGGCTTCTACCAGGAATCTTTGAACTTCTTGATCTTGCTGTGTGCTTACATTATTTTCTTATTATTTCACTTAGATATTTCTTTGAAAGTCACTTTGTAAGCCACTTATTGTATATTTGTTTTACATAAAACCAAAATGTACTTTACAACAGAGATTATAATCTCATACATTTTACATGTAATTGATGATTCCAATTAACAAAAAGCAACCAAAAACTTTATAACATAACCAGTGAAACAAAAACCTAGTATCTGGGATTCCAAGTTGGATGTATAACATTCAGTTTTAGCATTTTAAACAATAGACAAAACATAAATCTCATAAATAACAATAAACTCTGAAATCAGAAAACACTCAGTGTTTCATAGCTAAAAATAAAAGCAAAACTGCAGGGCTAGAAGTTTCACACAGTTCCAAAAAAAGAACAAAAAAAAAATTCAAACCATGAAACACAGTCTGGACCCTGAAAATCAATAGTTTATATCAACAAAGTAAACATTTAATAAAGAAAGACAATTACAAAATGATCAAATTTTGTTTGGTTTTGTTTTATTCTTTGTGGATTTCCGTATCACCTCCTAGTCACAGATGAAGCCTTCAAAATTCAAATCTACATTGTCAAAGTGAGGACCTGAGTTCTGCTTCTGTAAAAAACAAAGAAGGACTTATGTGCTAAATTACTGTGTTTCTTTTTCCAGTATTTCGAAAGGATATATGAAAATTTGGTTAAATAATCATTTCTTTATCTTTTGTCTAACCCTGAAGTCACTCTCAGATAGAAATGCCAGCAATTGGTCACAAATGTTTAAGCTGTTGAGAAAAAAATTACACTAGTTTTACATATTAGGCAAACTATAAACAAGAGCAAAAGATGGAGAGATTTACCACTGCAAAAATATGAATATTAAAAAGCAGATTAATCTTTAACCACAATACAGTCAATGATAGCCACATCAGAAAATATGATAGTCAATCAAGAACCAATACAAAGAAAGTTGTAAAAACAGAAAGGGAACGACAACATGCTATGTAGAAGAAGGTCTTGATTAAAAGTAACAGGTGACTGCTCAGCAGAAACCACCGAAGTCAGAAGGTGTTGAGATATCCAAGTTTTAATAGAAGAGAATGCTATCAGACCTGACATATGTAACTGGTTAATTGATGCTCAAGCAAAAATATCTCGATAAAGAAAAGCTAAAGGGAATTGTGACAAATGCTTCTCTAAAAGAAAAATGTTATTACTATTACAACCCTGGCAAACTTAGCTATTAGTGAACACTCTGTGTGCTCAGAATGAGAAACAATAATTTAAATTGGGAAGGATGGAACACTACAAGATCTGCATATTTTTATATTGTTGACAAACATTAGATTATTCACACAAGTTAGTATTGTTCACAGTAGGCTATTTTAAGTTTTCAATGTTAATTGAGATGTTAAATTCAATGTTAATTGAAGTCCCAAATAGCTCACTGTGGTGCTGACGAGTTGATGGGTGCAGCACACCAACATGGCACAAATATACATATGTAACAAACCTGCACGTTATGCACATGTACCCTAGAACTTAAAGTATAATAAAAAAAAAGATAAATAAAAAGAAAAAAAAAAACACACACACACAACAAAAGGTTTTAAAAAATTAACCAAATTTTTTAAATGAGAAAAAAACAAATTGAATATCAAGTAAGAAGAATACGTGGAAAACAAGTCAATGCCAGAATATGTAATATTTTACTTATAACAAATCTAAATGTGAACTTGAGAGGTGACAATGTGCCCTCACTCTCAGCGCCTCCTCGACGTTCAGCCTCGGTGTCCACTCTGGCAGTGCTTGAGGAGCCCCTCAGCCGGCCAGGGTACCGCAGGAGCCCCTCTCTGGGGTGGCTGAGGATGGCGCCTCCTCCTTCTGTGTGCCCAGAGATGGGGAAGGATAGGCGCCGGCGGGAACCGGGGCTGCCCTTGCGGGCCAGTGTGAGTTCCAGGGGGTGTGGGCTGGGCTGGCCTTGCACCAGGAGTGGCCAGCGGATGCCGCCAGCCCAGGGCAGTGAGGGGCTTAGCACCCAGGCCAGCAGCTGCACAGGTTGCTTCGGGTCTCCCAGCAGTGCCAGTCCGCCGGCGCCGTACTCAAATTCTCGCTGGGCCTTGGCTGCCTCCCGGCCAGGCAGGGCTTGGGACCTGCAGCCCAACATGTCTGAGCTCCCCTCCTGTGGAGGGCTCCAGCGCAGCCTGAGCCTCCTCAACGGGCACCGCCCCCTGCTCAGTGGCACCAGGACCCATCACAGCCCAAGGGCTGAGGAGTGCAGGCGTGGCTCCCGACTGGTAGGTAGCTCCGCCTGCAGACCCAGTGCAGGATCCACTGGCTGAAGCCAGCTGGGCTCCTGAATTGGATGGGGACTTGGAGAACTTTTATATCTAGCAGGAAGATCCTGTGTGCACCAATCAGCACTCTGTATCTAGCTAACCTAGTGGGGACTTGGAAAAGCTTCCTGTCTAGCCTCTGTGTCTAGCTCAAGGATTGTCAATGCACCCATCAGCACTCTATGTCTAACACAAGGTTTGTAAATACACCAATCAGTACTCTGAGTCTCATTAACTCTGCGTCTAGCTAACTAGCATTCTGTGACTCTGTCTCGCTGAAGGATTGTAAATACACCAATCAGCACTCAGTCAAAATGGACCGAACAGCTCTCTGTAAAATAGACCAATCATCAGGATATGGGTTGGGGTCAGATAAGGGAATAAAAGCAAGTTGCCGCAGTCAGCCAGCAACAACCCGCTGGGGTCATCTTCCACCCTGTGGAAGCATTGTTCTTTCCTTCTTTGCAGTAAGTCTTGCTGCTGCTCGCTCTTTGGGTCCAAGCTGCCTTAATGAACAGTAACACTCAACCGCAAATGTCTGCAGCTTCACGCCTGAAGCCAATGAGACCGCGAACCCACTGGAAAGAAGTAACAACTCCAGACGTGCTGCCTTTAAGAGCTGTAACACTCACCATGAATGTCTGCAGCTTCACTCCTGACAGCGAGACCATAAACCCACCAGAAAGAAGAAGCTCCAGACCCATCTGAACGTCTAAAGGAACAAACTCTTGACACACCATATTTAAGAACTATAACACTCACCGTGAATGTTTCCAGTTTCATTCTTGAAGTCAGTGAGACCAAGAACCCAGCAATTTTGGACACAAGCTCTTTCTTAAAAAGGCACACACAGGTGTAAGTGTACTCTTCAACGAAGGATACACTTTTGTGACTTCTATGCAAGTCACACTTTAGGTGCAAAGACAAATTGACCAAAGCAAAATGATTGTAGATTCAGGGAAAGTGCTGCAATTTACTACAGAGCACTGTATACCTGTCTCTTCAATTATACAATAGGTGCTGTGGCAGGATTAGTATGAGACAAATATTATAGATAACTGGAGTCTAACTGAAGTTTTATACCTTCCAAAAAAGTTTGTATAATAAACCAAAACTAAAATTTGTTAATTCTATAGCACAGATCAATAGCAGCTACTTATGCATTATTAACCACAACTGTGGGATGCTGCCTTTCAAATAATTCTGAAACAGTTTACAAGAGCCATGATGAATTAAAAGGACCCTGTCTTCCAAATCTGAGGAGGAATTGTGCACTGATGGCTGCTTCTGCTTTATGGAGGTCCCGACAGAGGTGAATAGTCATTCTTTTATTCTCCAAACATTATGCAGGCTCTTTGTCCTTCTGCGCAACTGTCAGAAGATTTAAAAAGCCAGAACATGTTTTCCTTATTGTTCTTTTTCTCTTAAGAGGTTAGACATTTGTGGACAAAATCGTTGAAAACTAAACACATAAACACACGAATATAACACACACACATATTTTATATATATACACACACACATATTTTATATATATATTAATTATATATACATATATATATATATATATAACAACACACACACACACACACACATATTTTATATATATATTAATTATATATATAAAATATGTGTGTGTGTGTGTGTGTGTGTTGTGTGTGTGCGGAACAAACTGTGGTTTTACCGATATGCACCCCAAAACAATGCGGCTCAAAAAAGACCCAAGAAGAAGTCCAGTAAGACTGTTTTACAGCACAGAAAGAGCTATATAATGAATAAACAAAACCTTGTAATTCCATAGAATAAGAAAATCTTGTTTTCAAATTACAGCATTTTAAATTTAAATGCCCTTTTATAGCACCAGCATAATCATAAATCAGAGATCGAAATAGAGATGGTTCGATTTTAAGAACTGAAAAAAATTATGTTCCAAAACATTTTTTAGACAGTCCAAATGGCAGTCTTACTGAAACACAATATTTAAAATTAAGCTTCATAATAAGCTAATAGCTAAAACAAAAGAAGCATAAAATATATGAACAAACATTATTAATACAAAGAGTAAAATTATTTTAAAACCTAAAAATGTCTTTCTCTATATAATATATGTATTTGTTTATTACAAATATTTAAAAGCAGACATGATATGGGGGAAGAATAAAATATTAGCAAACTGAAGAAAGAGTAGTTGACACTACTAATTTAGAAAATGATAGGAAAAAATAAAGTAATGAGAACGCAGCCTAAAATGCTGTGGGACACTACGAAGCAGTCCTATTACACATACTGGAAGTTGAAAGTATGGGACAAAGAATCAGGAAGACTATTTAGAACCAGTAGTGTTAAATAATATCAAGCTCAGTAAACTCCAAGTAGGAGAAAATCAAAGAAACAAATGCAAATTTTATGATAATTAAACTCTTTAAGAAAAAGAGAAAATCATGAAAGCAGCAAGAGAAGTGGCTACTCGTGTTCAAAGAACCCTCAAAAATAATCAGCGGATATCTGAACACTCAGATGACAGAAAGCAATAGATTAACATATTCCAAATGCTGTAAGAAAAAACATTTGAATGGAAATCTTATGTTCAAAAAGCTGTCCATCATGAGTGAAGGAAAAATTATAACATTTCCAGATAAAAGCTGGGATATTTTCCCAGTAGACTACCTTTTGAAAAATGCTGTATGGGGTACTTCATGGTAAAATGAACAGACACTAAACAGCAGTATGAATGAATATATATTAAGATAAATAAATGAGCAATTAGAGAACATGAAAAATTAACAATGTACACCTCCACAATTTATTTTCCCTGTAATTTAAAACACTAGTGTACGTAATAAAAATACTATCACTAACTTGTGTTTTTGACGTACAATTCATAAAGGTAAGATTTTGAGAACTCAATAAGTGAAATAATGAGGATGAAGCTATACAGGTGTAAGGGATTTGTATGTTATTGAAGGTAAGCTACCATATCTCTAAAAGTAGAATAACTTTAGAATATTCAATGCAATCATACTAGCAATCACAATTAAAGAAACCAAAAGAAAAGGAAAAATAGTGTAACAGGCAGGTAAAAGCTTTCTGTACTACACCAGAGAGTAGGAGCTATGGATTTAGCTACTCTCACCTCAGGCTACTGAGCCAGCTATAATGTACCATGAGAGAAAGCCCAAGCTGTCTCACCAGGGAGTAAGCGTGGAAAGCCTAAGGCCACACAGCATAGCTGCTATTTCACACAATTTTCACTACACAGTGGTGACAAACTGGAATAGACTTATCCGTACGAAGAATGTAGTGAAGCACTGGAGGCTGAAACAAATCACTATGTGGAGATGCAACTGAAACAAGTTGAGGCAGCAACTGCTCCAATCCTGTGTCTTTTTTCATGGCTTCCCAGGAGTTTGAGTTGAAATTATTGTTGACAAAAGACAGGATAAAAATGGGAAGACAGAGATCAAGCACAGTGGCTCATGCCTGTAATAACAGCAATTTGAAAGACAGAGGCGTGCAGATCACATATTCAGGAGAGCCAGACAATCCAGGCCAATACAGCGAAAACCCATTTCTACTAAAAATACATAAAATTAGCTGGGTGTGGTGACAGGCACACGTAATCTCAGCTACTCGGGAGCCTGAGGCAGGAGAATCACATGAATCCTGGAGGTGGAGGTTGCAGTGAGGCAGATTGCTCAACTGTGCCCCTGGACTACTGTCCAGTGATAGAGCAACACTCTGTTTAAAAAAAGAAGAGAACAGGAAAAGAAAAAAAAGAAGAGAAAGGTCGGGCTCGGTGGCTCAGCACTTCGGGAGGTCAAGGAGGGTGGATCACGAGGTCAGTAGATCAAGACCATCCTGACTAACACGGTGAAGCAAGATACAAAAAATTAGCTGGGCGGTGGTGGCAGATGCCCCATCGTCCCAGCGACTCCGGAGGCTGAGGCAGGAGAATGGCGTGAACTCAGGAGGCGGAGCTTGCAGTGAGCCAAGATTGTGCCACTGCACTCTAGCCTGGGAGACAGAGCAAGACTCCCTCTCAAAAGAAAAAAGTATTTAGCATTGGAAAAGTTAGGAGAAACGGAATGATACCTGGGAACCAGAGCACCACAAGTGAAAAAGGTATATATGACTTTAGCAAACAACAGACTGAAAAACCAGAAAAGAAAAAAAAAAAAAAGAAAAATGGCATGAACCAGAAAAAGCAGAACATTTTTAAAAAAATAACAGAAGAGGAATTTCTAGATCTACCACCCCCAAGATTTCTAAGAATGCTCCTATAATTCTAGTTACGGCGAACACCACAAATTCAAAAGCAGCCAGTTATGTGCTGCCAGCCAGAAAGTCAGCAGAAACCCAATGTCACCTCTATCCAACCCAAAGCATATGGAGCTAGGAAATCCAACTATCAAGAAAGACATTTGCCCTCACAGTCCCTTTAACAAGAAGAAAACAGTGAGTGGCATTCAGGAAATCAAGAAACTGTACCCTATTGAGACAGATTAGCAGGATATAGTGATCTTCAAGGAGGCAGAAGGGAATCTCATCAGGATTTTATCAGACCCTAGGACAGGACAGTGTGGAATAGAGAAAAAGACCCAGATTCACTCACTATTTTCCCAGATGTCTGACTCAGACTGAGAGCCAGACTTCCATGATTTCCATGACTGCAGACTCAGGTACCAAAACAGGTATAGTGGTGTTAATGGGACCATTAGCAGCCAACGGAAAGATGGACGTTCATACATTCATTCCAAGAGTGAAAGGTGGGCAGAGAAATGTTACTGATGATGACAGAGTCCAGCCTTTTATCAAGAGGATATACTTCACCATAAGGCTAACAGAAAGTGCCACCACAAACAGAGATGTTGTAGTGGGGAAAAAGTTCGGATTCACCCAGATATTGCTATCAACTTGATGAACAGGAAACATTTCTCTGAATAAAGAAGCAATTAAGAAATGGTGAATGCTCTGAATAGGGCTGCTGTGGATGACAGCAATCTCATGATATTCAGTGCAGCAGGAAGTGTCTTTTGCTGTGGTCTTTATTTTGGTACTTTGTGAAGGACTTAAGAAATGACAGAAACAGAACAAGCCTTCAAATGTTGGATACCATCAAGAACTTCATGAATATTTTCAGTCAATTTAAAAAGCCTTTTGTTTTACCAGTCAGTGGCACATCCTTTGGAATAGGTATATTCACACTGCCTCATTATGCTTTCACGTGACCTAATGAAAAGGCTTGGTTTCAAATCCCTTACGTGACTTTTGGACAGAGTTCAGACGGCTGCTCTATGGTTACATGTCCCAAGCAGATTGGTGAAGCGTCTGCCAATGAAATGTTAATTGCTGAGTGAAAGCTAACAGGAGAGGAGGCATGTGTCACAGGTCTGGTCTCTAAGGTTTCTTTGCAAGTTTCACCCCATAGGTTATGATGCAAATGAAGGACTCTGCCTCTCATAATCGAGTTGCGCTGGAGAGCCCAAATATAAAAGCAGACTGGTGAGCAATAAACTGTTTTAGGAAAATCTAAATTCTATCTATATCTTCTACAATATATAAGACCAGAATCTCTGTGGATGATGGCACATTTGTACAATGTCATAGTGGGCATGGGAGCTGGGAGAGGCCAGGCAATGGGAACAGTCACTTCGGGGTCATTATTAGAAAAATGGCTTCCCAGGTCTCAGAAAGCTGAGGGATGCCTGAGTCTGCATCTGTGATGGGGCAGCTGAATAAGTGCTCCTGAATAAGTGCGGCTCCCGTTCACTGAACTTGGGTGTGAGTGTGGTTTCTGCCTTTTCTCAGTTTCCAACAGTTTCACAGAGTGCACAGCCCTGGCTTCACCTCCGTCCTTGCACCTGGCATCTTTGAAGCAGCCTCTCTAAATGGGCTGCTGCTGCCAGTACTTGCAGCACCTGTGTCATTTTGGAATGATGCAGAGTGAACCCTAGAGTCCCTATCCTCAAATAATGCCTTTGCGTTTTCATTCACAAACCCCAGCATGTAGCTCTGAATCATCACTATCATATTAAAAGACAGCATTTGGAGATTGCAAAGATTCTTGGAGTTCTATGGCAGAAAGCAGACATGTCAAACATCTTTTACAACCTTACAGCTACGAAAAAGAGACCCCTTGTACTAGAGCGTTCAAATGTTCAATTCTAAGAATTAAAACAATATATTCCTCTATTAGAAACCTTTATTTTAAAAGAAGAAAGTACAGATTGAACATGACTAACATAAAAATTTCAAATGTACTCTAAAGGGAAGCTTGATTCCATATCCAAAGTGGAAAACTCTACAGAAAAGCCCTTAACACAATCTTTATTTCATCTACAAAAACACAAAATTACCTTCATGAAAATGTGAGAGAAAAAACAATAAGGAATCTAGAAGTGGTTCTTGGTTAACATTTTTATACAGAGGAAGAGCCTGAACACTCAGGCTGCAGACACTGATTTAAAAAATCTTGAATAGGAGGATACCCTAAAGGTGTAACCACAGCTACACTAATAAGAAAACAAGGTAGAACATGAAAATGCTTTTGCCATTTTTTCCTAAAACATAATCATACCTACAGAGATAAGAGAACAAGGCCAACAGAATAAGTGTCTCTGTCATTCACATAATCAGCATAATCAGCAGACTTCAAGAAAATACACACTCCTCCCATTGTGGGCATGATACCCAGTAGGCTCCAGTGGGCTCTGATGAAATAATTTTCTTTTCTGTTTTGGACATGCTTTGAATGCAAGAAAAGCATTTGTGAATTATCCCTTCAGCTTCTGCTTTACCCCATCCCAGCGAGCCAGATAAAGCTTTTACTTTCACCTCTCATTTTTCCCAGGCCAGGTTCTGAATCTAGCTGAAGTAGTGCTTTCTTCAAGGCAGCTCACAGATGCCTCGGAACATTTCATTCTTTCCAGTTCATAAAAAGTAATGACCCAGCTTTATAGTTGGAGACCCTCGCAAATCCCCTCTTTACTGTGGAGAGTTTTCTTCTTTTGCTTATTAACCTTTTCTTCCTACTTGAAATTCGCATCATCCAAACTCCTTATTTATTGTGGTCATGAGACAAAACTTCAGCCTGTGACTGGTCCTAGGCCAAGGACTCAGGTCAAGCTGTCATGTCAGCTCCTTCTTGGTCCAGGGCCAAGTTGCAATGCTGAGCTTAGTAGCTTCTATAAATCATCACTTCATTTCCAGATTAATCTAAGTCCAAGGTTCAGGACCAACCCAAAAATGCTTACTCCACAACCACTAAGTACATTTCTTTACTTCTCTGTCTTTAGAAACCGCAATCCTCAGTCTCAGAGTAGGTAAACCACTCGTATTCCACCTCCACAGTGAAGACATTTGTACTTTGATTTATAAAATTTTGCTTCAAACGATTTGCATCCATCCCCTTAATTTTCTTGACCATGAGACAGAGAGCTCTGTGTGCCTCACAATTAGAGATTGCTACATTGTGGTGCACTAATGAGACTGTAATGAGTGAAGTCTAGGAATTGAAATCTGGGATGCATCAGCCTTGCGAGACCAACTGACAATCTGTGATACGTACCCTTGGGGGCAGTCAAACACATAGTGGTCATCAACACAGGCTGGAAAGGTTCAAGGTAGCTTTACACAGCCTAGAAATCTGAGAGACACCATGAAGCAGCCATACTTATGCACTTATCCATACTTATGCATACTTTCAAAGGGAGAGACATATAATCAAGGAGACTATTTAAGAAAATAATAATGAAGAACACAACAATTTAAGTCAGCAAATAAACACCGAATATATTCAACAAATGCCAAATAACAGAAACTCAAAGAAACAAACTCAAACTTACCTGATAATTAAACTGTCTAAAACATACACAAAGATAATTTTGAGGATTTTCAAAGGAAACAAGGGAATCAGCTAGTCATGCAAAAGGGACCCTCAAAAATAACCAGTAGATTTCTTATCTGAATAACCACTGAATAACCAGTGGATTTCTTACCCAAAATCTAAGATGGTAGAAAGCTGTAGGCAAATATATTCCAAGTGAAGTCAGGAAAAAAGTTGTCAAACCTAAATATTATGATCAAACAAATTGTTCATCAAATGTGAAGGACAAATTGTGACATTCCAAGATAAAAATGGACACCTTTCATCAGTAGACTACACTTTAATAAATGTTTTATGGAGTACTTCAGGGTAGAATGAACACACACTCAAAAGTATTATGGATAAGAAAAGATTAAGGTAAAGACAAATGCATGAAAATTATAAATGATAAAAAATTAACAATATGCACCTCCATAATTTGTTCTCAACATAAGTTAAAACAATAATATATTAAATAAAAAAAACCACTAATTTATGTTTTTTCCATACAATGCATAATTTTGAGAACATAGTAAGTGAAATAATGGAGTTAAGTTACACAGGAATAAGGATTTTTATGTTACTGAATGTAAGCTAGTGTAACATTAAAAATGGTATAACATTATAATGTTCAATATAATCATCATCACAACCACAATTAAACAAAGAAACACAAAAGAGCATCAGGCAGGAAGAAAGCTTTCTGTACTACACCAGACAGTAGGAGCTGTGGTCTTAGCTATTCTTACGGGAGGCTACTGAGCTAGCTCTCATGCACCATGAGGCGAAGCCCAAGCTGTCCCACCAGAGACTAAGAGTGGAGAACCTAAGGAACATAGCATAGCTGCTATTTCACATAATTTTCATAAACCAGTGGTGATGGAGTAGAAGTGGCTCATCCATACGCAGAACCTGGTGAATCACTGGAAGCTATGTGGAGACACAACTGAAACAAAGATGGCACAGCAACTGCTCCAATCTTGAGTCTTTCCTCATATCTTGCCAGGAGTTTGAGGTTGAAACTATTGTTGACAAAAGACAAGACAAAAAGGAGAACATAATCTATTTGTTTCATGGAAAGGTTGTGACAAACAGAATGACACTTGGGAGCCAGAGCAGCACCTCATGAGCTGTGAAAAATGTATAAATGATTTTAATAGACGACAGATAGAAAAACAGAAAAAAACTGGCATGTACCAGAACAAGTATAATGTTTTCAAACAATACCAGAAGAAGAACTTCCAGATCTACCAATGTGAACTATTCTAAGAGCTCTCCTAGAACACTAGTGACTGTCAAACACCACAGATCCAAACCCAGTGTGTTATTTGCTGCCAGTAAGAACGTTAAGAGAAAGGCAGATTCACTTCTCTCTCACACAAAGAATATAGATCTAGTAAATTCATCTATCAAGACACTTGTTTGCAACAAGAAAACTGAGTGACTTTCAGGTACTTGAGAGAGTGGACCCTATTATGGTAGATCAGAAGGACATGGTGGACTTCAAGGTGACAGAAGGGAAACCTGTCAGGGACCTTTTGTCAGGTCCCAGTGCAGAATACATTGGAATAGAGAACAGGACCCTGATACACCCACTGATGTCTCAGATATCTGGCTCAGTTACTACTTCCATGGACACAGGCTCAGCTACCCAAAAAGCTATAGTTGTATTAATAGACCCATTAGCAGCCATTGCAACAACAGACATACACACATCAGTTCCAAGAGGGAAAGGAAGCCCAACAAATGTTACGGATGACGACAGAGAGCAATCTTTGTTCAAGAAGACGTACTTTTCCATCAAGCTAACAGAAAGTACCAGCACATACAGAGACATTGTAGTAAAGAAAGAGGATGAATTCACCCAGATATTGCTATCAACTAGATCGACAGACAAAAAACGCACTGAATACAGAAGCAATTAAAGAAAGGCTTAATGCTCTGCATAGGGCTGCTGCAGATGACAGCAAACTTGTGCGGTTCAGTGCAGTTGGAAGTGTCTTATGTTGTGGTCTTGATTTTGGGTACTTTGTGATACATTTAAGGAATGACAGAAAGTGAGCAAGGCTTGAAATGGTGGACACCTTCAAGAACGTTATGAATACTTTTATTCAATTTAAAAAGCCTATTGTTGTGTCAGTCCATGGCCCTGTCATCGGACTAGGTGAATCCATACTGCCCCTTTGTGATCTTGTGTGGGCTAAAGAAAAGGATTTGTTCCAGACCCCTTATACGAGTTTTGGACAGTCCAGATGGCTGTTCTACTGTTACATTTCTGAAAATGATGGGTGACGCATCTGCTAATGAAATGTTAATGACTGGGCCAAAAGTGACAGCACTGGAGGTGTGTGCCAAAAGCCTGGTCTCTCAGGTGTTTTTGACTGGAACTTTCTCCCAAGAGGTTATGAATCAAATTAAGGAACTTGCCTCATATAACCTAGTTGTGCTGGAAGAATGTAAGGCCCTTGTTCACTGTGATATTAAGATGGAGCTGAAACAGGTCAATGAAGAGAGTGTGAGGTGCTGAGGAAGATCAGGGTCTCAACCCAAGGGATAAAATCCATGTTAAAGTAGGTTGAATATAAGATTGATGAGCTTTCATTGTCAGTCAATCTGCACAGGACACAAGAACTAAGCTAAACGAAATACATCATGAGTTGCAAGATGCCCTACTCCATCTTCATACTGCAAAATATTTTCATCCGTAGTGAAATCTTGGAAGAGAATTGGAAATGTCCAAGGTATGTATTTAAATTCTCATGGCATTTTAAAGCACTATATCTTTAAAATAATTAATAAAAGATTTTTTGCCCAAGTGTGATTATTTTATGCACACGTAAGTCCAAATGTAAAGCAGACTGGTGGATACTAGACTGTTCCTGCAAGCTCTCAATTGTATCAATGACTACTACTATATTTCAGACCAGAATTGTGTTTTATTAGATGTGGATGACAGAGAATTCTGTAATGATTTTTATTTTTCTTATTTTTATATACTACAATACAGAGTCTACTGGGTTACGAGGCAGCCTCAGCTTCCCTCCCACAAAAAAAGACACAGAACTCTCAGTGATGATGTGCTTGACATTATAGTGGCACAAATACTTCAGAGACACAGAATTATAAATTAAAAGAGTTTTCCTTTAGAATATTTCTGACACAAACTCACTGATGACCATTCTCCTAAATTGAACACATGATTAGAGTTTTGATGAGATATAACTTGATTTTCTTTTCTTTTATAAATGTCTAGTTCTTGCCCAGTTAACAGAAGCAAACTTTACCTCTCCAAAATAATACTTGTTACACCCTGGTAGTGAATTATAGAATCATTTTGGTGAAAATATCCATGTTCTAATGTTTGTAATGTGCAGATTTAGGTTACTTTAGAGTATATTATAGTTAATAAGTTAAAATTATGGACTCATTACTAAAGGACAAAACTTCTTTCAAAACGAAGAAAAGACCCCTACACTCTGCATGTCATTAAGAATTGTTAGTGTCTGTTTTTATGTGCACAAAATTTTCTGGAACACTCTACTTGTTCAGTTACCTGGAGACTCTCTGAATCGTGTTCTGTTGGATTTTATGGAGGCTACCTTTCATAGGCATAATTCAATAATCCACTGGCCACTGGTGATGAATGTCACCTTTGTCATAGGATCTCTATGGTGATGCTTCACCAGCCAAGAAACTCTGTATATGATGGCACATTTCCACAAGTTTCTCTTGAGCCTGCTTGTCTAAATTTACACACCCACCTCGCAGGCAGACTGTACTCAGCTCAAACTATGGGTTCAGGTGACAGCTTCCTGCACATATTTAGGTGAATTGGGCATACCACAAGCTTTCCCTTCTGCAGGCATGGAAGAATGCAGTGGCATTCAGGAAAGTAGAAATGACAGAAACTTCAGAGATACAAATATATTGTCACAACACTGGCTTAGAAAAGGTTTAGATCTGGGCTCTTTTAAAGGCTGAAGTCCTGCTTTCATTTTTCTTTCTGTCTTTCTAATTATCTATGGGATCAGTGTGGCTTACATTAGGGTTTTCAAAGGGCTCTGTCTCCTTTGCTACTGGAAATCAGGATTTTGTCTTTTCTTCACTCTTCCTCTCTTCGACTATTTTTTATTTATTATGACAGGCTATATTAAGAAAGGTGGTTTGAGACGATGGGGTTTTCTAAATATACAATCATGTCATCTGCAAACAGGGACAATTTGACTTCTTCTTTTCCTAACTGAATACCCTTGATTTCTTTCTCTTGCCTGATTGCCCTAGCCAGGACTTCCAACACTATGTTGAATAGGAGTGGTGAGAGAGGGCATCCCTATGTTGTACCAGTTTTCAAAGGGAATTTTTCCAGTTTTTGCCCATTTAAATCTCCTTAAGCTGATAAGCAACTTCAGCAAAGTCTCAGGATACAAAATTAATGTGCAAAAATCACAAGCATTCTTATACACAGTAACAGACAAGCAGAGAGCCAAGTCAGGAATGAACTTCCATTCACAATTGCTTCAAAGAGAATAAAATACCTAGGAATCCAACTTACAAGGGATGTCAAGGACCTCTTCAAGAAGAACTACAAACCACTGCTCAGTGAAATCAAAGAGGACACAAACAAATGGAAGAATATACCATGCTCATGGATAGGAAGAATCAATATCGTGAAAATGGCCATACTGCCCAAGGTTATTTATAGATTCAATGCCATCCCCATCAAGCTACCAATGACTTTCTTCACAGAATTGGAAAAAACTGCTTTAAAGTTCATATGGAACCAAAAAAGAGCCCGCATTGCCAAGACAATCCTAAGTCAAAAGGACAAAGCTGGAGGCGTCACGCTACCTGACTTCAAACTATACTACAAGGCTACAGTAACCAAAACAGCATGGTACTGGTACCAAAACAGAGATATAGACCAATGGAACAGAACAGAGTCCTCAGAAATAATACCACACATCTACAGCCATCTGATCTTTGACAAACCTGAGAGAAACAAGAAATGGGGAAAGGATTCCCTATTTAATAAATGGTGCTGGGAAAATTGGCTAGCCATAAGTAGAAAGCTGAAACTGGATCCTTTCCTTACTCCTTATACGAAGATTAATTCAAGATGGATTAGACACTTAAATGTTAGACCTAATACCATAAAAACCCTAGAAGAAAATCTAGGTAGTATCATTCAGGACATAGGCGTGGGTAAGGACTTCATGTCTAAAACACCAAAAGCAATGGCAGCAAAAGCCAAAATTGACAAATGGGATCTGATTAAACTAAAGAGCTTCTGCCCAGCAAAAGAAACTACCATCAGAGTGAACAGGCAACCTACAGAATGGGAGAAAATTTTTGCAATCTACTCATCTGACAAAGGGCTAATATCCAGAATCTACAAAGAACTCAAACAAATATACAAGAAAAAAACAAACAACCACATCAAAAAGTGGGGAAAGGATATAAACAGACATTTCTGAAAAGAAGACATTCATACAGCCAACAGACACATGAAAAAATGCTCATCACCACTCGCCATCAGAGAAATGCAAATCAAAACCACAATGAGATACCATCACACACCAGTTAGAAGGGCAATCATTAAAAAATCAGGAAACAACAGTTGTTGGAGAGCATGTGGAGAAATAGGAACACTTTTACACTGTTGGTGGGATTGTAAACTAGTTCAACCATTATGGAAAACAGTATGGCAATTCCTCAAGGATCTAGAACTAGATGCACCATATGACCCAGCCATCCCACTACTGAGTATATACCAAAAAGATTATAAATTATTCTACTACAAAGACACATGCACACGTATGTTTATTGCACCACTATTCACAATAGCAAAGACTTGGAATCAACCCAGATGTCCATCTGTGACAGACTGGATTAAGAAAATGTGGCACATATACACCATGGAATACTATGCAGCCATAACAAAGGATGAGTTTGGGTCATTTGTAGGGACATGGATGCAGCTGGAAACCATCATTCTTAGCAAACTATCACAAGAACAGAAAACCAAACACCGCATGTTCTCACTCATAGGTGGGAACTGAACAATGAGATCACTTGGACTCGGGAAGGGGAACATCACACACTGGGGTCTATCATGGGGGGGGCAAGGATTGCATTGGGGAGTTATACATGATATAAATGATGAATTGATGGGTGCTGACGAGTTGATGGGTGCAGCACACCAACATGGCATAAGTATACATATGTAACAAACCTGCACGTTATGCACATGTACCCTAGAACTTAAAGTATAATAAAAAATAAAAAAATAAAAAAATAAAAAAAAGAAATGTGGTTTGGTGCACCATCTTTCTGTTGCCTGAAGGGCTATTTCTCAGAAGCAGTAAGGTTGTGGTTAGGAATAACACAACACCTTCTAATGTAAGACCAAAAATACCAGTGAGAATTAGAAAGCCTCTATGTATGTATTGATGTATCAGAAACTTCCCCAGGTATTACTTATTTCTTTAAGATACTGTAATGAAAAGGAAACTTGCACTTTACTGGCACCTCATTCACTGGGCATTTCCTACAGGGGTAGTAATGAACTTGGAGGGTTCAATATTGACACTGGAAAATCTGATGATAAAGTGACTAAACGAGTCTCTAGATTAAGAAGATGAGAAAAGCTGGAACGAAAAAATCTGGTTTTGATTTTTTCCAGGGAGAATGTTACTGTGATGTTTAGGAGTTGTTTACTGTGGGGTTTTCTGATATGACTGCCAAGAAGCCATGGACAATTTTACAATATCCACAAAGATTTGGGTTGTTTCACATTGCAAACAAGTCTCGCACATAGGAAATTTCAAACAATGTGCCTTCCCACCCTCAGAAACTATCTGGCTCTTCAATAGTATTGACAAAGAAAAGTGGCATAGTTATGGTGAATTATTGGTAAAATCTGACAAACAGAGAAACAGTCTGAAAAATCAGGTTGCAGATACAAATTTACAATCCCGTACAATCATGTGGCTCAGGCAAATAATTTTTCACCAAAAAAGTCCAAGTTCTTTTGGTGTGTTTGCTTAAGACATGCCTACAGCTACTCAGATTATAAAAAAGAAAAAAGACCCCATATTAAAATGTTTTATCTTTTGTGTAACCAAAGGGATTCCAAGAAATAGCTTCTCTCTTTGTCTGAACATGTACATATTGGACTCCAGTATATTAAAAAGCACTTATGGTATTACTAAACATGCTTTAGAATCCAAGCCAAGTTTCTCTAAATTATCATTTTAGCCTCTGGTCCCAGTCCAATATCCCTGGCCGTGCTTTTACTTTAACTCTTATGTGGCTCAGGGCCAAATTCCTGAGCCAAGCTGACTCATAACTTCAGCTGTTAATAGTTCCAGGTGCAAAGTCCCAGAAAAGATGAATAGCGCTTTCTAGTTAGCACATTTTCCTTCTTCTGAATCTATAAAAATATGAGACTCTTCCTCAAGGTGGGCAACTGACTCTACTCTGCCAGAAGATAACTTTTTAAAACCTTTTGCATTCCTACTTTTTAATTTTCTTCAGATTAAAAAAATCTGTTTGACACCTCAAAATGAGAGACTGATACATTGTAGTGCATTGGGGGACTCAATGTTTGTTTTCAGTTCATGGACTTGGAGAGGATTTAATTAAAAAGGTCAATGGGGCAGAGCACAGTGGCTCATGCCTATAATTGCAGTATTTTGGGAGAACAATGAGGGTAGATCATGACTAGATCATCTTGGCTAACATGGTGAAATCCCATATCTATGAAAAATACAAAAATTATCCAGTGTGGTGGTGGGCACCTGTAGTCCCAGCTGCTCGGTAGGGTAAGGCAGAATGGCGTAAAACCCAGAGGAGCTTGCAGTTAACCAAGATCGTGCCAATATACTCCAGCCTAAGTGACTGAGCGCGATTCCATTAAAAAAAAAAAAAAAAAAAAAAAAAAAAAAAAGGTTAGTAAGAGTGCACTTCCAAACTATTAACATTCATAGCTGTAGCTTGTCCTGTATTTATATTCATATCTGCAGCTTGTCCTCGGGTTTTTTTTTTTTTTTTTTTTTCTCCAGAAAAACAAAGCTCTGGGCCAGTGTCAGATAAAATCCAATAGATTGGCTGCCATCCTTACAAGGTTTAGGAGAAAGGGATGCTACACATTGCTAGTCTCCTTTCATGCTCCACTGTTGAAAAGCTTGCCACTGTCCCAACTGTTTTCTTTAACAGAGGATCTAGCCATAACGTGAGACTGAAAGGATATCTAAGTTAAATGAAGTTCTCTGGTTAAGACCACCACGGTGTTATGTGAAGGCCTCAAAACTAACTCCAGTTTTTGATAGTCCTTCAGAGTGTTGTCACCAAAAATTCCAGACTTTTCTGTTACATTTTTTTTAATCTTTTTTTTTTTTTTCGGTCATTGTGTGACTACTGAGCCTCCAATTTCTTCTCTGCATGCAAATTTGCAACATGGAGAAATAATCTTACTTGTAAAAATCAGTAGTTTGAATGTAATTAAAAGAGTAACTATTTTGTAATTTTTTTTTTTCCAAGCAGTGAGAATTCAAACTTGTAATCTAAAAACTTTTACTTAATAAGGGTCTTTTTGTTCACCAGTAACAGATATTTATATCATGGTATGGAATGGCATACATTCAAATAAATTTCTCTTTTGGGGTAGTTATTTCTCTTCAAAAAGCTCAGCACTGCCATATATAGCTTACACAGCTTCTTTCTGAGAAACATCTTTTTTTCTGCAGATACACGTGCTGTGGGGACAGGCAATAGAGCATTAACCTTCTTTTTCTAACTATTGACCATATAAACCTGGGATTCAGCATTTTCATGAAACATTTTAGATCTTAAAATGCAACCTAGTGAGATGAGATTTCTCTGTGTGGGAAACCATGTCAGTACTTTGCACAAGACAATTGGTTTTTTAAATCCTCTCTCTTCTATGTCTTTCTAACTATAATAAGACTCTGTGCCCTATCTGTAAACACAAAATTTGCAGTTTCAATAATCAAAAAGAGGGTGCCTTTAAGAGACATATTCTAATTAAGTGATGTCTTATGACAGCCAGCCATATAAACTTTACATGTTTTAAGGCACACATTCTTCATCAAGCAGCACTGACATTTAAACTAAAAGAGAATTTTGTATTTCAAAGTCAATAGATCTTATTTTCTGGAATTTCAATGTTTCTCTAGCCTATAGCAACGTAAGCCAGAAATCATATTAAAATTCTTACTCTACACGAGTGTTGTGCTCGAGTCCAATGACTATGTTATCATGTTTTAGGTTCCCAAGTTACTTTGGGAATCTTCCTGGTTCAATAGGCTGAGGAAGTCAACAAAGAATCACCAGTGGAGAGCAAAAGCCTGTGCAGGTAAACATTACTTGTCCTGCTGTCTAGCTCCTCTGGAACTGTGGGTGAAAGTTTGACTTGCAATCACAGGGGAAAACTAGGTTGGTTACCAGACTCAGAAAAGACAAGAGGAATGCAAAAGCAAGGAACATCCTTTCTGTCTTTTTATTGAATCAGGGCTACTTCAAAAGGGGGGATAAGAGTATGGGATGCTTTCTCTGTGTATTTCTTTAGAAAGTTCACAAACAATCTGCAGTGTGAGCCTCTCTAGATTACATTCTGAAGCACAGAAATTTAATTGGCTGTGAGACTCTGATAAAAGAAAGTGGCTTATTTATTTATTTATTTATTTATTTATTTATTTATTTATTTATTGCTCAAAGGCATGACAGTCTTACCAGCTCCAGGACAGGCATTCTTGGCTTTCTGAGGGAAGTGTTCATTTTAGTACTGTTCAATAGGTACATCTTTTCTTCAGATGGCAAAGAAAAGAGTTTTTTGTTTTACCTTATTTTGTTTTCTGTTTTCTGTTGTAGAAACTTACGTTGACTTGGGAGATAACCCAGCTCTTTCTAAGCATTGTAAAACAGAGTCTGCTCTCTTGGCAGTTACCTAAAGCAAGTTTCAAAGAGATAACTGATTAATATCAGAGTCAATCTCCTGAGGAATGTTCAAATGTAACTTCTAAATTCCATACATGCCACCTTCATTCAGCACCACCAGGAGCCATTTCATCAGCTTGTCTTGGTGTGCAACTAAAGAAACCAAAAACTTCACTATTGCCCTATAGGAAGTATTTGATAGACTTGATACTAGTAGAGTACAAGTTTTCTTCTTCTTGCATGTAGTTAGACAAATAACGAAAAACATAAGCAAGAGTCCTCTGATGACCTTGGTGGATATACAGAGGCATTTCCAAATCTAATTCAAGTGTTTAATCATACCTGAATACAAACTAAAAGTCAACTCTTTCCCTAAAGCAGGCAGCTTTACAAACAGAAGAGTTATCCGTGGTGAACCACAAGTCTCCCATAAAACCTTGCAAAAGGGAGGATGAAAAGGAAAAAAAAAAAAAAAAGTTGAACAATAACAAAATTATTATTTCTAATAGGAAAGAATTCAGTGCTGAAAACACAATTGGAATCCTTGTGATCCTATAGGTTAATGAAAAAAACTATCTAGTGAGCATACTGGAAGGCATATGAGGGAACAGAACAAAACGTCTTAATTACTCTAAACTACTTATAATAGATTAAAACCACATAAAATTATGGATACTTTTTTAAAATCGTGAGAGAGGCTTTAATGAAACACATTTTTCTATCTCCCTATTGAGTTAAAGGATAGTTAATCTTAAGAGAAAAATGCATTACTCAAGCAGACTCTGACATCAAAAGAAGGCAAAATAAGCTCCTTGCCAGCAGACATTGAAGCTTGAATGAGTTGTCCACTGCGGCTTAACCTTTTTATGGCCTAAAAATTAAAGATATATGCTTAGTTTGCAACCTGTCTTGGAGAATGTCTAACTTAGCTTTGCACAGGCCCAGGACCTGTTAGACAACTTGCCCAGGAGCTTTCAATGGGAGAAGTCTGATGTGATAATTTGCAAAGAATGCTTAGCTTGGCCCAGGACCTATCAGGAGCTAAAGTAAAATCTTGTCCTGGGTTGTTGTCTCAGGACCAATTAGGAAGTGAAGTGATGATTCATATGGGTTGAGTCAACAGTCAAAACAAAAAGGAAGATCCCAGTCAGTACCCTTAAGATCTCACTGGGTTTAAGCCAAAAGGAAAAAAAAAATATATATATTTATTTTATGGAGGCCTACTGAGTTTACAGAAACACAGAAAACAGCATTTCTATGCCAGGCATTGTTTCCCCATCTGAGTGAGTGGGAGGTTTGCACAAGCTTTTATCTAAATGGACTGCAATTTCTACCATCTGTGTCACTGCAGCTGTGTTATCAGACACAGTCTTTTCTGTTAGATCTCTTACTGATGCCCACACTTTTTTTTTGGTCACATCATTATGTTATGTTGGAACCAGGCTCTTCCTTGTGGACTGGGGGTCTTCCAGAGACCATTTACTTGCTGTTCACATAAGAAAAGCTAGGTAAGTTTTCCTTGTCCTCCTTCATAAAGGAACACTCTAACTGCTCTTCAGAGATTGGGCATTGGCCTTTCTGGATATTTTCTCCTGGAGAAGAGTGTTGTATAGAAAACAGTAGGTAGGATTCTACTGAGGGTTGACTTAAGTACTTGTAGAGGAAAGGCATGTTAACGCATAGTTTCATTTACATTACATTTCAAAGCATGATAGAGTTTAGGCCAAAAAAAAAAAAAAGAAACCATTTTGGATTATTAGAAAAAGTATATCAAAACTACTAAAGGAAAGTAAGAACACTTTAAATACAAATACTTCAAGGCTCCTGACATGCCTGATTAACTGGCTATATTTATACTTGTTAAGTTTTGGTTACAGGAGACTTGCATTTACTTAGCTTTCCTGGTTTGTTCCCTCACAGCAAAAATTCTGTTAGAGGAATCCTATGATCTTTTATTACCTGAAAATATTTTTGAATTCTTGTCCAGAATTAGAATATTGTCCTAGATTTATATATCACTCCTATCTTTCTGTTTACCCAGGACTGGAGCTGCACATCACCAGTTGGCTCACAGAAAGAAACAAAACAAACAAACAAACAAAAAACAAGTTAATTAAAATTGTAGGAAAATCCTTAAAAACAACTTTTAAGAGTTAATGATAGAGGTGTGATAGGCTGTGAGACCTATATCTTATTTTCATCCTAATTTTCCTTAAGAAGGAATCATGATAACAGTGAGTAGCTTGCAAAAGAGACTTGTCTTAAACTTAGCCAGACTATTTTTGTACAGTACTGTGAGAAACATTTTTACATGTGCTTTCCTCATTGGCTTTTATGAAACTCTGTTCCACAAGGAATCTTGAATAGGACATTATAAAGCTGAGCCCAGCCATAGGTTTGCTGCCTGAGATACCTATTATTTAGGTAAACTCCTATGTAGTTTGAGGTCCAAGAGTATGAGACTCCTGGGCCTGATAGAAAGAGGGCTTTTATTTTTATTTTTATTGGTTTATTTATTATTTTTACTTACCACAGGTTAAGAAACATGTGTTCATACTGGATAAACAAAGTATAAGGACAGTTTTCTCAAGGGAATTTTATTGGTTTTAAAAGTCAAATTTAATTCATTAAAGAAGACATACTTTTCCAGTGAACACTGTAGAACATCAACCAGCATTTTCCATTGGGTTATGTTGCAGATTAAAATACATTTTTGTTGCACTATTTCAAACAATTATATTATTGTAAGTAAAGAATAATCGGGGTACACCCAAGATTGCTGTATAGGAAGAGTTCCAGCCTCCAGCTCCCAGAGCGAGCAACACAGAAGATGGCTGATTTCTGCATTTTCAACTGCAGTACAGACCAACACCTCACACTTCATGTGGTGCAGTACACCCCTGAGATGAAGCCTCCAGAGCAAGAATCAAACAGGAACACTCACTGTTCAGCAATATTCTATCTTCTACAGCCTCCGCTGCTGATACCAAGGAAAACAGGGTCTGGAGTGGACCTCAGGCAAACTCCAATGGACCTACAGCTGAGGGTCCTGACTGTTAGAAGGAAAACTAACAAACAGAAAGGACACCCACAACAAAACCCCATCAGTACATCACCATCGTCAAAGACCAAAGGCAGATAAAACCACAAAGATAGGGAAAAGCAGTGCAGAAAAGCTGGAAATTCAAAAAGTCAGAAAACATCTCCCCCTTCAAAGGAGCACAGCTCATCGCCAGCAATGAAACAAACCTCGATGGAGTATGACTTTGACGAGTTGAGAGAAGAATGCTTCCGTCGATGAAACTTCCCAGAGCTAAAGAAGGAACTACGTAACCAGCACAAAGAAATTAAAAGCCTTGAAAAAAGAATGGATGAATGGATAACTAGAATAATTAATGCAGAGAAGACCTTAAAAGAACTGATAGAGATGAAAACTGTAACACCAGAAATACATGACAAATGTGCAAGCTTCAGTAACCAACTCGATCAACTGGAAGAAAGAGTATCAGCAATTGAAGATCAAATAAATGAAATGAAGTGAGAAGAGAAGGGTGGAGAATGAAGAGTAAAAAGAAATGAACAAAGCCTCCAAGAAGTATGGGATTGTGTGAAAAGACCAAATCTATGTCCGATTGGTGTGCCTGAAAGTGATGGGGAAAATGGAACCATGTTGGAAAACACTCTGCAGGATATCATCCAGGAGAACTTCCCAAACCTAGTAAGGCAGGCCAACATTCAAATTCAGGAAATACACGGAATGCAACAAAGATACTCTTTGAGAAATGCAAGTCCAAGACACATAATTGTCAGATTCACCAAAGTTGAAATGAAGCAAATAAATGTGAAGGGCAGCCAGAGAGAAAGGTCGGGTTACACACAACGGTAAGCCCATCAGACTAACAGCAGATCTCTTTGCAGAAACTCTCCAAGCCAGAAGAGAGTGAGGGCCAATATTCAGCATTCTTAAAAAAAAGAATTTTCCACCCAGAACATGATATCCAGCCAAACTAAGTTTCATAAGTGAAGGAGAAATAAAATCCTTTACAGACAAGCAAATGCTTAGAGATTTTGTCACCACCAGGCCTGCCCTACAAGAGATCCTGAAGGAAGCATGAAACATGGAAAGGAACAACAGATACCACCCATTGCAAAAACATGTCAAAATATAAAGTCCATCGATGTTAGGAAGAAACTGCATCAACTAGCAAGCAAAATAAACAGCTAATATCATAATGATGGGATCAAGTTCACACATAACAATATTAACCTTAAACGTAAATGGACTAAATGGTCCAATTAAAAGAGACAGACAGGCAAATTGCATAAAGAGTCAATACCCATCTGTTTGCTGTATTCAGAAGACCCGCCTCACATGCAGAGACACACATAGGCTCAAAATAAAGGGATGCGGGAAGATCTACCAAGCAAATGGAGAAAAAAAAAAAAAAAAAAAAAAAAAGCAGGGGTTGCAATACTAGTGTCTGATAAAACAGACTTTAAACCATCAAAGATTAAAAGAGACAAAGAAGGCCATTTCATGATGGTAAAGGGATCAATTCAACAGCAAGAGCTAACTATCCTAAATATAGATGCACCCAATACAGGAGCACCCAGATTCAGAAAGCAGGTCCTTAGAGACTTACAAAGAGACTTAGACTCCCATACAATAATAATGGCAGACTTTAACACCCCACTCTCAACATTAGACAGATCAACGAGACAGAAAGTTAAGAAGGATATCCAGAAATTGAACTCAACTTCGCACCACATGGACCTAATAGACATCTACAGAACTCTCCACCCCAAAAAAACAGAATATACACTCTTCTCAGCACCACATCGCACTTATTCCAAAATTGACCACATTGTTGGAAGTAAAGCACTCCTCAGCAAATGTAGAAGAACAGAAATTATAACAAACTGTCTCTCAGACCACAGTGCAATCAAACTAGAACTCAGGATTAAGAAACTCAATCAAAACCGCTCAACTCCATGGAAACTGAACAACCTGCCCTTGAAAGACTACTGGGTACATAACGAAATGAAGGCGGAATAAAGATACAACATACCAAAATCTCTAGGACACTTTTAAAGCAGTGTGTAGAGGGAAACTTATAGCACTAAATGCCTACAAGCGAAAGCAGGAAAGATCTAAAGTTGACACCCTAACATCACATTAAAAGGACTAGAGAAGCAAGAGCAAACACATTCAAAAGCCAGCAGAAGGCAAGACATAACTAAGATAAGAGCAGAACGGAAGGAGACAGAGACACACAAAAAAACTCCAAAAAATCAATGGATCCAGGAGCTGGTTTTTGGAAAAGTTCAGCAAAGTTGATAGACTGCTAGAAAGACTAATAAAGAAGAAAAGAGAGAAGAATCAAATAGATGGAATAAAAAATGCCAAAGGGGATATCAGCACCGACCCCACAAAAATACAAATTACCATCAGAGAATATTATAAACACCTCTCCACAAATAAACTAGAAAACCTAGAAGAAATGGATAATTTCCTGGACACTTACACTCTGCCAAGACTAAACCAGGAAGAAGTTGAATCCCTGAATAAACCAATAGTAAGCTCTGAAATTAAGGCAATAATTAACAGCCTAACAAGCAAAAAAAGTCCAGGACCAAATGGATTCACATCTGAAATCTACCAGAGGTACAAGGAGGAGTTGGTACCACTCCTTCTGAAACTACTACATCAATAGGGCAATCAGGTAAGAGAAAGAAATAAAAGTATTCAGTCAGGAAAAGAAGAAGTCAAATTGTCCCTGTTTGCAGATGACATGATTATTTATTTACAAAATCCCATTGTCTCAGCCAAAATCTCCTTAAGCTGATAAGCAACTTCAGCAAAGTCTCAGGATACAAAATCAATGTGCAAAAATCACAAGCATTCTTATGCACCAGTAACAGACAAACAGAGATCCAAATCATGAATGAACGGCCATTCTCAATAGCTTCAAAGACAATAAAATACCTATGAATCCAACTTGCAAGAGATGTAAAGGACCTCTTCAAGGAGAACTACAAACCACTGCTCAGTGAAATAAAAGAGGATACAAACAAATGGAAGAACATACCATACTCATGGATAGGAAGAATCAATATTGTGAAAATGGCCATATTGCCCAAGGTCATTTATAGATTCAATGTCATCCCCATCAAGCTGCCAACGGCTTTCTTCACAGAATTGGAAAAATCTGCTTTAAAGTTCATGTGGAACAAAAACAGAGACCATACTGCCAGGACAATCCTAAGCCAAAAGAACAAAGCTGGAGGCATCGTGCTACCTGACCTCAAACTATACTGCAAGGCTACAGTAATGAAAACAGCATAGTACTGCTGCCAAAACAGAGATATAGACCAACGGAACAGAACAGAACCCTCAGAAATAAGACCACACATCTATAGCCATCTGATCTTTGACAAACCTAAGAAAAACAAGAAATGTTGAAAGGATTCCCTATTTAATAAACGGTGCTGGGGAAACTGGCTAGCCATAAGTAGAAGGCTGAAATTGGATCCTTTCCTTACTCCTTATATGGAAATTAATTCAAACGAAATTGACAAACAAGAAACAACCCCATCAACAAGTGGGCAAAGATTATGAACAGACACTTCTCAAAAGAAGACATTCATACAGCCACCAGACACATGAAAAATTGCTCATCATCACTCACCATCAAAGAAATGCAAATCAAAACCGCAATGAAATACCATCTCACACCAGTTAGAATGGCAATCACTAAAAAATCAGGAAACAACAGGTGCTGAGGTGGATGTGGAGAAATAGGAACACTTTTACACTCTTGGTGGGACTGTAAAGTAGCTCAACCATTGTGGAAAACAGTGTGACGATTCCTCAAGGATCTAGAACTAGAAACACCATTTGACCCAGCCATCCCATTACTGGGGATATACCCAAAAGATTAAAAGTCATGGCCCTGTAAAGACAGATAAACTGGTATGTTTACTGCGGCATTATTCACAATAGCAAAGACTTGGAATTAACCCAACTGTCCATCAGTGACAGACTGGATTAAGAAAATGTGGCACATATACACCATGGAATACTATGCAGCCATAAAAAAGGATGAGTTCGTGTCCTTTGTAGGGGCATGGATGCAGCTGGAAATCAACATTCTCAGCAAACTATCACAAGAACAGAAAACCAAATACCGCATGTTCTCACTCATAGGTGGGAATTGAACAATGAGATCTCTTGGACACAGGAAGGGGATCATCACACACTGCGTCCTATTGTGGGAAGGGTGGGAGGCAGGGTAGCATTAAGAGATATACCTACTGTAAATGACGAGTTAATGGGTGTAGCACACCAACATGGCACATGTATACATATGTGACAAACCTGCACATTGTGCACATGTCCCTAGAACTTAAAGTATAATAATAATATAAAAAAAGAATAATCACACATAGATGCCAAATTTCAGAGGAAAGAGGAAAAGAGAAAAAAAAATGCATGTTTTCCTAACAGGAGTATAGCAATCCACAGTGTTAATAACTGTAGCTAGTTTGGAAAAAAAAAAAAAAAAAAAAAGGTGTACTTGAATTAATAAACAAAAAAAAGAATTAGAAACATTGTAAAATAAAGGCAAAGAGATTTCTTCATTCTTCTCTTAGTTTAGTCTATTTTAATATTTGTCCTGCTTGATATTTAAAAACATTTAACTATTCTTAAGTTACGTGACTTTTTCTGTTATGAACAACCTACATTTGAGTACATCTGGTAAGGGTCTACAGCTAATTTCAAGCCGTTATTCTTGAGGCAGATTAAAGGTCTGTAAATGAGAAAATATCTTGGGTTGCTATAAACAGAAGTGACAAAGGCATTTGGTAATTTCTGTGGTTTACAAGACCACAACGTTATAATTTTCGTTAAAATTGATAGCACAAATTCAGAGACTCAGAACATTAAAAATCCATGTTTTCTTGAGATCTCCTTTAATATTACTCACTAAAATACATTCTGAAAAAGTAAAATATCACCATCAAAATCACATGTATTTAAATATGTTTTATAATCCTGTTTAACTTTTTCTTTGATCCCCCAGGGCCTCTCTAAGACATCCAAAATATAGGGTTCAGAAAAATACATCCTTGAAATTGAAGTCTGGGCCAGGAACAATGTTAATCATGGGAGACTCAACAAAGAGTGAGTATAGCTGAGAAAGAAAATAGGTTTTGGAAATTATGAGAGCTGTAGAGAGTGAGTTGAGCGTAGTTTGTGATTTTGAGAACCTATAAAGTAATAGGGGGCAGCAGCCACTACATGGAGGCATCATGTCCAGCCTAAAACAGTAAGGTTAAGTTGTTTGCACAAAAAAGCTACAGGATGCAATCCCGGGATCCCATTCCTTGTGTAAGAATTTTGATTGACAGACCTGCACTTTGGCTGTGTGTAATGAAAAGGGTTGGGATGAGTCAGGGAGAGCTAGGGTGAGGACAGTCTCTAAAGCTGTCTTCAAGGAATACAAAGAGCAGTGGGGAAAGATTTAGGATCTATGGGGTCAGCTAAATTTCCTTTTGTGAGATTATATAACAGTTTTGTTAGGATGGCAAAACCAGGTATCCAAAGGAAAAAGTGGCCAACCATACCCAGGAAGGAAAGGAGTTGTTGTTTTGTAGAAGAGATGGGAGCTTGAGAGATCAATAGGACACGATTGGTAGGGAGAGAATCTGTTTTCATGAAGAATTATACTGAGGTAGGTAATGGATGGTGAAGAAATTCGAGCTTTGGCAGGGGTACCAAATATCCTTTGGAGAATAAATATTGAAGGAGCAGAAGTGTGTCTTGTTGAGAAGATTAAAGAAGGGACTACAAAGAAGAAGGTCATCAATTACATTGAATATGGTGAGAAGTGGAGGGGTGGAAAGAAGGTAAGTCATGGGAAAGAGTTTGACTGATGTAATGAGGGCTGTCCCTGAAACCTTATGGTAGCACAGCCCAGATAACCTGCTGGGACTGATGGGTGTCAGGGTCAGTCCAGGTGAAAGCAAAGAGAGGCTGGGACGACGGGTGCAGGGGAATAGTGAAAAAGTCATATTTAACATCAAGAACAGAGTAGTGAGCTTTAATCCTTTTAAAGGATGCTGTTTGATGGGATATTGGTGATGAGCTGGGTAAGGGTGATTGGATTTTTATGAGATGGTTACGGGTGCATGATCGGTCACCAAGGAGGCAGTAGACGTATCTTATACTGGTGGGTTAAGTTGGGTGGATACAAGGGGAGGATGTGAAGGAAGCTTTGAACTGGGGGAAAAGTTGGCAATGAGGTGTGGCTCTAGCCTAGGAATAGTCAGGGAAGCAGATAATGTAGTTAAAAATGTCTTGGCCTAATAAGGGATCTGAGCAGGTGGGGGTAACTAAAAAGGAGTGTATAAAATAATGTTGTCCAAGTTGGCACCAGATTTGGGGAGCTTTAAGAGTGTGAGCAGCCTGCCTGTCGATACGCACAACAGTTACAGAGGCAAGGGAAACAGGCCATTGAAAAGAAGTTAATGTGGAGTGGGAAGCCTCCATATTGATTAAGAAGGGGATAGACTTGCCCAAAGAGGTACCCAAAGTGTCTGTGATGGTCCAGGAAGCTTCCAAGGTGATGGAGTAGTGTCAGTCTTCAGCCGCTAAGCCTAGAATGTCTGGGAAGGAGTAAGTCAGAGAACCTTGCGCCAGAGCTCCACGGACTCTGGGAGTGGCTGTCAGGTGAGTTAGACAGTACAATTTCCAGAAGGATCCCACACAGATGGGACACGACTTAGGAGGAATCCCAGACTGCGGACATTCCTTGGCCCAGTGGCCATATTTCCAGCATTTGTAGCAAGCTCCTGGTGGAGGAGGATCTGGAGGAACCCCTGGCAGTTGTGGTTCAGGTGTTTGGAGTTGTGCACTGGAGACGTGGTTGGGGTTTGTCTCATAGTGGAGGCAAGGAATTGCAACTCAGAAATAAGTTGCTACTTGGCTGCTTCTACTCTATTATTACACACCATGAAGGTGAGGTTCAGTAAGTCCTGTTGTGGGGTTTGAGGGCCAGAATTTAATTTGGGGGGTTTTATTTAATATCGGGAGTGAATTGAGTAATAAAATGTGTATGAATATAAGATGGCCTTTTGGGTCTACGGCTGTAAACCCTCTCAGGGTTGCTGCTAAGTGGGCCATGAACTGGGCTGGGTTTTCGTATTTGATGAAAAAGAACCTAAATAGTAACTGATTTGGGAGAGATAGATTAAAGAAAAAGGAACAATAACCTTGACTATGCCTTAGCTCCAGCTACCTTTTTTTTTTTTTTTTTTTTTTTTTTTTTTTTTTTTTTTGAGACGGAGTCTCGCTCTGTCGCCCAGGCTGGAGTGCAGTGGCACGATCTCGGCTCACTGCAAGCTCTGCTTCCTGTGTTTACGCCATTCTCCTGCCTCAGCCTCCCGAGTAGCTGGGACTACAGGCGCCCGCCACCTCGCCCGGCTAGTTTTTTGTATTTTTTAGTAGAGACGGGGTTTCACCGTGTCAGCCAGGATGGTCTCGATCTCCTGACCTTGTGATCCGCCCGCCTCGGCCTCCCAAAGTGCTGGGATTACAGGCTTGAGCCACCGCGCCCGGCCCCAGCTACCTTTTTAAGTGGAAATGTCTGGGCAGTTGGGGGAGAGCTAGTCAAGGAATGAATCTGTAAGCCAGATCAGGTGTGAGGATGGGAGGTGATAAAAGAATTACAGGAGGCTGGGGAAAAATTGGGACCTAGCTTGGTCCATAGAAAAGGAAGACTTGAAAGACTCAGCAATGCTTGGGGTTGGGACTGAGGGTAAAGGCAGGAGGAAAAGAAGGAAGGAATATTTGGGACAAGTTGCATTGGGAACAGAGACTAGGGAGGGATTGATATGTAAAAGAATGCCTGGACGTCAGGCACCACAGCCTGTTTACCCATTTTATGACAAGAATTATTTAGATCCTGTAGGATGGAAAAATGGAAAGAGCCATTTTCTGGCTATTTGGAACTACTGTTGAATTTCTATTGGGGTCAAGTGGCATTGTAGAAGAAAATAAGGCATTTAGGTTTTAGGTCAGGTTTGAGTTCAAGAGGTTTTAAGTTCTTGAAAACATAGGTTAATGGAGAAGAAGGAGGAATGGAAGGTGGAAAGTTGTCCATAGTGGAGGAGGCAAGCCCAGAGACAAGAGAGAGTAGAGACACAGAGAGAAGGAGTTTGGGGGCTCTTGCCCTCCAGAAAAGCAGGAAAGGGATCGAGGCATGGAAATAAGGGGCTGGGGTGCAAAAATAAGATGTTGGGGCACAGAAATAAGGGATCGGGAGGTTCTGGCTCCCCAGAAGAGCTGAGAAAGGGTAGAGACAAGGAAGGGGTCAGGGTTCTTGTCCCTCCCCCAGAAAAGTGGGACTTGCTGCTAAGGGTGAAGGACCAAGGCAGAGGTCCCTGCAGCATGGTCAGACACCTCTGAAGTGTGGGTGAGTAATCAGAGAGGCATCCCTGCAATGATTAAACACCAAAGGTAGGCTGCCTTCCCAACTCCGTGACCAGTGTCAGAGTTTTGGCTCCATGGACAAAACGTGTCTCATTTGTCTCCACCAGAAAATGAAAGGAATTGAAAGTAAGGGAAGGGAGAGATTAAAGGGTGGTGCCAAGATGGAAAGAAAAAAGAGGTTGAGGGATAGTGAGAGGTTGGAGAATAAAGTAAAAAGAGGCCGCTTACCTGATTTAAAATTGGTGAGATGTCCGCGAGTTTTTCCTGGGGCTGCTGGGTCTGAGGACCTGAGATCGTAGGTGGATCTTTCTCTCAGAGCAAAGAGCAGGAGGACAGGGGATTGATCTTCCAAGGCAGGTCACCTGATCGCAGTAAGGGCACCAAATTTTCATCGTGTCCATGTGAAGAGACTACCAAACAGGCTTTGTGTGAGCAATAAAGCTTTTTAATCACCTGGGTGGAGGCGGGTTGAGTCTGAAAAGAGAGTCAGCAAAAGGAGATAAGGGTGGGGCCATTTTATAGGTTTTGGGTAAGTAAAGGAAAATTACAGTCAAAGGGGGGTTGTCCTCTTTTGGGCAAGAGTTGGGGTCACAAGGTGCTCTGTGGCGGAGTTCTTTGAGCCAGGATGAGCCAGGAAAAGAACTTTCACAATTCAATGTCGTCACTTAAGGCAGGAACTGGCCATTTTCACTTCTTTTGTGGGGGAATGTCATCGATTAAGGTGGGTCAGGGCATTTTCACTTCTTTTGTGATTCTTCAGTTACTTCATGCCATCTGGGCGTATACGTGCAAGTCACAGGGGATGCGATTGCTTAGCTTTAGCTCAGAGGCCTGACAGAAACCTTATGTAAAATTATATTTAAGCTCAAGGGGTTTGACTATGAACTAAGGTTTTCATAAACTTATTACAGCACCTTAACAATCTTGTACAAATTTGCTAATGAGAAGATCAGCGTTTCAAGAAATTTTTATCGTGCTTTCACTTCAATGCTTAATTGAAGAAATCAACATCATACTATTTTGAATCTAGTTACTAGGTTCACAGCATTTTCTTTGACAAGAAAAAGACATTGAAGACATTTAAGATAGGGACATTTAAGTCTACAGAACTTGTCTACTACCTTTTTTCAGCTATACCCTGCTCACAGAGATATAGTCTAAAGGTAGTAACCCTTGTTAAGTTGTGGTGGTCTCCACCCAGTACGAGCTTCCTGGATGCTTTCTTTTCCTACTGATGACTTCGCAGTGGTGGACACCACTTCCCCAGCCAGTTGCTACCTTGGAGGTTCACCTCAGACCACTGCACTAGGAATGAGCAAGGCTCTGTGGGCATGGGACTGGCTGAGCCAGGCATGGGAGAAAATCACCTTGCTTACCAATTGCTAAGACCTGGGGAAAATTAAAGTATTTCAGTGGGAACGCTCTGTTTTTCCAGGCATTCTATCATGGCTTCCCTTGGCTAATAAAGGGAAATACCCCCAGCCCCTTCAACTTCCCAGGAGGTGTGGCACCCTGCCCTGCTTCAGCTTGCCCTCCATGGTTTGCACCCACTGTCCAACCAGTCCCAGTGAGATGAACCAGGTACTTTAGTACTCAGCACTGCAGGACTGACTTATCTTCTGCCTCAGTCACGCTGGGAGTTGATGACCAGAGCTTTTACCATTCAGCCATCTTGGAATAGCCCCAGAAAAAATTTGTATTAATTTTTAAAGGTACGTTTTGCTTTGTTTTGTTGTGAGACAGTCTTGTTCTGTTGCCCCAAGTGGAGTTCAGCGGTGGGCTTTTGGCTCACCACTAGCTCCGCCTCCTAGTTCATGCCATTGTACTGCTTCAGCCTCCCAAGTAGCTGGAACTACAGGTGTGTGTCACCACATCCGGCTAATTTTTTTTTTTTTTTTTTTGTATTTTTAGTAGAGACAGGGTTTCAGTGTTAGACAGGATGGTCTTGATGTCCTGAACTCGTTATCTGCCTGTGTCAACCTCCCACAGTGATGGGATTACAGCCATGGTCCACTGCACCTGGTGCATGGTAAATTTTCTATTTAAGTACTCACACATCTAGTTTTATTAAACATATAATTTAAACCTCTATTACAGAGAAATCTGAATTGCAAGGATTTCTTTCTTCCTCCAGTCCCTTCCCTATCCCTTTCAATCAGCTGGCAGTGAGATCAGTGAAAATGAGGGTGTGAAGATCAGGACTGGTCTAACTAGAGTTGTGTTTGCCCCTCTGCCTTTCAAGGTCACTGTCTGGCAGGGTCAGGACTTTGTCTGAAGAAAATGGCTTTGTGTCATCAGAGGATTGCTTGGTGAGTTCATTTGAGAGACAACTCAGGCACCAAGATTTGGAATGAATAGGGTTAGTAATTACTGTTCAGATCAAAGACAGTAGAAGACATAGACAAAGAATATTGGGGTGACCCTGTGATGTCAGCACTTTTTGACCAGGAGGCCTGCTTCTCCTCCTGGGAAGAAGTCTAGGCCTCAGAGTCCTGCATAACCTCTCCTCCCATTTTTTTCTCTTTTAGAAGGACGTGAATAAAATGGGCCTTCACAGTCCAAAGAGACCCTTCAAGGTTCATGGGAGCCACTGGGCTTGGTCTTGGACTTTCCTGGAGACAAGACCATTTGAAAGTCACGGACTGCCAGGTACTATCATTCCATGGGCCATGGGATTATCTCATCTGTTCAGTTCCCCTCTACCCTCTAGTGGGGCTAGGTCATTGAATGGGTGTAGGGCTGACAGGACCCTGTCACTGGGATCATGTCATACCCCAGGGTCAGGGAAGCCACCAGCAAGGAGCCCATATCAGGGGAGAGGATTGGAGAGCAGCTTCCTCTGATCATACACTTGCTCCTGCAGCCTGACTCATCACATGAATTTGTGTCTATTTTGGAGAATGGAGACTAAGAACAGACTTAGAAAAAAGACACACAGGCCTGTCACCTAAAGACAAACACAGCTGTCATTGCTGTGTATTTATCTTTATTATTTTGTTTGATTTGCTTTTATCATGCTTCTGGTACAGTGCTTTTTTGAGCACTCTCCCTGTATTCTATGGTCTTCCTTTCATGAGGAGGATCCTTTAAGTATAAAAAAAATGTGCAGCTGGCCAACTGTGGATCTGGTCTCCTTGTTGGGCTGACCTACTTCTTGTCAGGCTTTCACAGCGTGTGTGCATTTGTTCCTCCTTTCCACTTACCATTATGACATTAGCATCTTTCTTAACACCTCTTGTGCCTGCTTATATTTAGATCATGCACTGGCCAGGTGTGTGACCCTGGGTATATTCACGTGACCTCTCACATATAAAACAGATGGTGCCAGCACCTGCCATGGGGATTGTTGCAAAGGTTAAGTGGGGGTGCTTATCTAAAGCCTCAGAATACCATTGAGACACACTGAGCATGCATGAAATACCAATATTTGTTATCAATTGCTGCCTGATAGTTCCTCAGGATCAATCATCATTTATTCACATAACTATTGTGCTCCTGTTCATTGTTTTCTTATTTTCAATACAGGACAACAAAACTTGATTGAAGGTCATTGTAAATAAACTGCTAACGTATTATGTGTTACTAGTAACGTGCTTTGTTAAGTGCCTCAAGGGGGCCAAGTCAATCAGAGCCTGAACCAAGTCTTTACAGACACAGGAAAAATGGTAAAGGCATTGCAATTTTGATATCCTGGGGCCCAGAGCCACCAGTAGCCAAGCTGAAATAGGAACCCACATTCCTAAGCTTGGCGTCTGTTTCTTTCCAGGTCCTACTGTTCTGGTCTGAGAGAGTCTCTGCCCCAAAAAATATGGTGTTCTGTGTGTCCCCCCGGTCACTGCAGCATGGTAAAATGTACCAGTAGGGGCCTGGCCATGATGTTTCCACCCTCCTCCTCATCTTTTCTGGCCCTTTCCTATGCCTTCTGGCTGCTTGAAGTAACACTCTGGACCCCTCTATGGCTGCAACTGAATTGTGGCTGATGCCCCTAGCACTGCCATTCTCCAAAGAAGTTTCTTTCCAGACTGGCCAATTGGTCTACATTTAGGGACTGGACTTCATGATGGACACTGCAGACACCACTGTGTCTCTGTCTACTGATACCCTTGATGACGCCTACAGGTGGATCTGCTTTGGACAAATCGAGTTTCTGAGCTGGATGCGGTGATTACTGGGTGCAGTTAGAAGGAGTGGAAGCGTGGGTAGAGCCAGGATTTTCTGCTGGAATCTGTGATGTTTACTTAGACTTAGAACCAGTACAACTGGAAGAGAGATTCTTCCTAGAGTCTCTGACACCAGAGATTATTTTGCATATATTTTATTTTCAAAATAAAATCAATAAATAAAATATTTTGAAAATAAAACATATGCTCATGACTGAAGAATACAGAAGTGCAGCAAGAGTGACATAGAAAGAGTTGCCACCATGGACACCTCGCCCTAGTTGCCTGAATTCCCTGTTAACACCAGGTTGCAACAGAGGAAGGTCTGACCTTCAATACCCCATCTTTCCCCACCATCTACCAATAGTAACCATATCATGATTTTAGTTATTTCTGAGTTATCAATGAAACTGTAAGTAGCTGTGAAGTGTATATATTTAAATATACATTTTTTCGAACCAATACAGCAGAATATTGTGAGTTTCCTCTTGTAGCGAATATATTGGTACTGTGAATTCACCTGCATTTCTTCGTATTCTATGGGTGTATAATATTTTTTCTGTAGCTTTCTGTTTTCCCTGGAGTTTCTAATTGCCTTTCTTCATTCTGCCTATTTAAAAATAATTATCTCCTTTTATCACTTTCTTAAAATCTTCCAGCATTCTAACTTCCCATCTGAAAAGTCACCGCTGGATACCTTTCTTCTTCCTGTTCACATACAACCGACATCCTCTAGGTCTGAAGTGGAACTGTCATTCCCATAGGTTTTATAATTGTCTGCCTGGGTTTTCACATGTGAAATGCTATTTCACTACTGCAACTCCGGGACCAGTCTCTGAAAGCACTATCCATTTTCTTATGGTAAATTTTTTTAATGTATGGGGTTTGAAATATTTTTAGATTCGTGTTCCACTTTTTGAGAGCTAAACGTTATAAGAAAATTTCAAGCTCTCTTTCCTAATCTCTGAATTTTCCTATCATCTTCCTAAATTTTGTTACTTTCTATCCATGCAGCATTTTATTTTTCTCTGGGATTGTAGTGAGCATGGGTTCTGAAATTTCCTTGCACAGAGTTTATGGTGCCAGGAGGAGTAAAGAACTTAAAAACTCCTTTCTCTGGTGACAAGTTGTCGTTTCATCATAACTGTCTTTTATTGTTTGCTTTTTTTTCAAACTGTTGGACACTCATGTTTGCCTGTGCAATTAGTAGCGCTGAAATGGGGTTAGTCACAGGATCATTTCACACTGCGACAAGAGGATCTGGCCTTTATGACAGGGGCCTACACATGGGAAGGTGATCTCCTCTAGGAATCCCTAAGCTTCCTTGTTTCCTCTGCAGAAATCTTCACCTTTGGTTGCCCTGCTGCCACCTTAGCATGGAGATGCTCTTCCTCCACTGCAACCTGACCACACAACTGTAGACTTTGTGCTCATGGACTTTTTTTCCCTTTGTCTTGAAGAGAGAAGATGCAACCATTTCTCTACTATGATGGAACCAGAATGTCCTCTTGAATATTACTGCCTCTATATCATAGGGCAGGTAAGCTTCTGCATGAAAGAGGAAATAGTAGAAAACAGACACGTGGACAGGAAGGTCACTTTGACCTCTAAATGTCCAGAGGGGCAGCTGGGTACTGTGTTAGCTGATCATTCTTTTGTGTGAGCCTTTCCCTCAGGCCTGTTTTGTCTGGGCTCAGGCCAATTTAACTAACATTATACAGCCTCACAGGTTAGGAAAAGAAAAGAACCTGCCTTCTCAGGCCACAGCTTTCCAAAATGAAAACCAGAGCTGAGCACAACAACAGTAGCTTGTCTTTGAAAGGGACAGGTCTCCTGAGATTGTCTCCAGAAAGTCCAACAGCATGGAAGGTAGCGGCAGCTTACACCACAGAGACATCTTGGTAAACCTTAATTAGAGGCAAAGTGGTGATCATTAAGGGGGGTTGCCAAGCTCTCTGTGAACCAGACACAAATGACTGAGGTCATGTGTTACACATCCTCCCACACACAGAGGTGTGGAAGCGAGCTGCAGACTCTGACTACAGTCTCTGGCACTGGAGGTCTGGAATGAAAGCACAATTTGAAGTCAGCAGAATTAAAATTTCCTTTGGTACCTGAAAGCCTGGGAAATCTATTTATACTGATGCTTGTGATGGTTCTGTTCTCACAAAGGGAGACTGAGGTCTGTGAGCCTGGTTCACATGGCCTGGGATGTCTGGGCTGAATGCTGTGTCTGCTTCTGCTACTTCTGTACTTTGCAGTCTTGGTTGTGCCACACGTGGGTTCCATGCCTCTCTGAAGTCCATCTCCATTAGAGGCACCCAAAATCAGGTAGCCAGGGTATGGGGGTCTACCTTTTCTGACAGCTGAGACAAAGTTGCCTGAAGTCAGGTGCTCGGTGATACTATAATTATAGGGGACATATAAGAGGAGAGGGAGCAGTCCCAGAATTCACATGCTCTGCTTGCTGAAACACTTACATTGCACATAACCCACCCATGCAGATGGGCTCACTTTTCCATTCACCACAGAAACTGTGACAAGACAGAGGCTGCCACAGACAGCATGACCTCTGAGGCTTGCTTAGTCTCTCCACACGGTGGTCCTAATCCTTCTTCTTGCTCCTCTAACCTTTGTAACTCCTGCCAAACCTTATTCTTATGTTAGGACCATTATTCCATATTTAAAAACAGCTTCATTGACGTGTGATTCACATATGGTAAATTGTACATGTGTAGATAGAACAACTGACGTTTTTTTTCCATGTGAGTGTTCCATTCACTGCAAGGCCACAAGTGTGATGAAGTTCAAGAAAAGGTACTCTCCTCCCAGCAATGACGACCTCTCCCTGGCCACCGTGGGATAACAGATCTGTTTCTTTCACTAACAGATAGTGGTGTTATATGGAATTGCATGTAAATACAGTATGTACTTGGGTCTTTGTGCATCGTTTTGATCTGGCTTCTTTTATTCAGTGGAACTACTTTAAGAATCACTCTGTTGTGAGTGCATCAATAGTCCATTTGTTTTCACACTGAACCACATGCCATGGGGTGGATAAGCCATAGCTTGTTCACCCGTCTTCTGTGTATGGGCATTTGGGGACTCCTGGTTTGGAAGCATTATGCATAAGGATGTCATTAATGTTTCTTTATGTAGTAGCCTATGAACTTGCCTTCGTTTCTCATGGTTCATTCCTAGGAGTGCAGCGGCCACATCATGTCATGCTAGGCATGCATTGACTATGCTAAGGAAATATTGACTCTTGTCCCTAAGTGTTTGGTCCAT
>NC_044570.1:15118990-15128182 GCF_007565055.1 Rhinopithecus roxellana
AAGAAAGAAAGAAAGAAAGAAAGAAAGAAGAAAGAAGAAGGAAGGAAGGAAGGAAGGAGAAGGAGAAGGAAGGAAGGAAGAAAATAGGATTAAGGAATCCCTGCTGAGGTGTTTGTTAAAAGCAAATGGAACACGTAAAGCTTGATAGAGAAATGTAGACATAAACACCAGGTACAGTCACGTGACCTACTGCAGAAATGAGCACTTTAATTGTCCTAAGTAGTTCCCCCTTTTGTCAAAAAAAAAAAAAAAGCTGTGTATGTATACACATTTAATAGTATCTTCATCTTTTCTTTTTCTTTATCATGTGACATAAGATCCATTGATGTCAAATCAGCATTTGACGATTGTTAACTTCACGTAATAGTATTTGCATTTGGGATTGGTGAATTAGTGGTTGTAATAAAGATAGTTGTATTATGTTAGGGAGAATTATGATGTTATATTGTGTTTACTTGAAGATTAGGTATGACCTTAGGAGACGTGTACGGGTTGAAGTTGTCAAGGGGTGGATTTGTGATGGTTAACACTGAGTGTTGACTTCATTGTATTGAGGTATACAGGGTACAAATCTTGGGTGTATCTGTTGGATATTTTCCCCAAAACAATTAATCTTTTAATCAGTGAGCTGGGGAAGGCAGATTCACCTTAATCTGGTGGGCAGAATCTAATCAGCTTTTAGAGAATATAAATCAGGTAGAAGCATACAAACTCATGAAATGGGCCTTGTCTCCCAGCCATGGTTATCTACCATGTTGTTGCTAGCTGCTAAAGTTCACAAACAATTTTTTTTAATCAGATATAACATATTTTACAGTGTATGCATTACCCTCGTTTTTGGATTTATCTTAACATTTCCACATACATTTTTCCATTACAGCTACTTCCTCATTCACTTGTTTTATTTTCTCTTATTGGCCAATGTAAACTTTTATGAATATATTTGTTTCTGGTTAATTTAAACATGATAGAGTATGACCTAACATTAAAAGGAAATCTTTTTTTTTTTTTTTTTTTTTGAGACTGAGTCTCGCTCTGTCGCCCAGGCTGGAGTGCAGTGGCTGGATCTCAGTTCACTGCAAGCTCCGCCTCCCGGGTTTAAGCCATTCTCCCGCCTCAGGCTCCCAAGTAGTTGGGACTACAAGCGCCCGCCACCTTGCCTGGCTAGTTTTTTGTATTTTTAGTAGAGATGGGGTTTCACCGTGTTAGCCAGGATGGTCTCGATCTCCTGACCTCATGATCCGCCCGTCTTGGCCTCCCAAAGTCCTGGGATTACAGGCTTGAGCCACCGCGCCCGGCCTAAGTTTAGCATTTTTAATACATACGTGGTTTCACCATGTTGGTCAGGCTGATCTCGAACACATAACTACATAATCTGCCTGCTTCAACCTCCCAAAGTTCTACAAATGTAGGCGTCAGACACCACACCCAGTCCTGTCTCCTTTGTTTCTGTTTTTCAGTCTCTTGTCTGTTAAAGTCATAATATTTCTTACAATTTACCAGGTGCTGTTCCAGTTGCCAAGTGTCATCCTATTTGTCACAGCCTTTCCACTGAACGAAATATTATGTATTCCCAATATTGTCTTGTCTTTTGTCAACAATAGTTTGAACCTGAAACTTTTGGGAAGCCATGAAGAAAGAGCCAGGATTGGAGCAGGTGCTGTGTCATATTCTTTCAGTTGAATCTCTACATAGTCACTGCTTTCTGCTTCCTGTGCTTCAGCAGCCACTGGGTGTGCATGAGTTTCTTCAACTTTGTGGCCTGTGGTGTAGCAGAAGTTGTGTGAAGAAGCAATTATACTATGTCCTTAGGCTCTCCACGTTAGTGCATGATTAGAAGACTCAGGCTTCTGTTTAGCATACCAAGATCACAGGCTATGTAGTCTCAGGAGAGAGCAGCTGAATCCACAACTCTTACCTTCGTGGTGTAGTGCAGACAGCTTCTGCCTTCTTGGTGCTGTTTCCTTTGTGGCTTTTCTAATGATTACATTGAACATTCTCAAATTAAAACACTTCTAAATTCATGTTAGTTTACTCTCACTAACATACAAAAACACTACTCCTTTATAGCACCACCCACTCTATTTCACTTATTGAGTTCACAAAATTATATCTTTAGGCATCATAAGCCAAAAACACAAGTTAGGGAGTTTTTAAAAAATATAATAGTGGTTTAATTATGTGGAAAACAAATTGTGGGGGTGCATATTATTTTATCTTTTATTATTGTTTATATACCTTTTCAATTTACCTTTCAATTTACTTATTCACACTGTTGTGTCATGTCTGTTCATTTTATCCCAGTATACTCCATAAAGCATTTCCTAAAGGAGAGTCTAATGGTAAAAGACTGTAGCTTTGATGTGGGAATTCAATAATATCTCTCTTACTTTTGATGGGCACTTTGTTTAAACATAAGATTTCTGTTCAAAATATTTTTTCTCACAGCATTTGGGATATATTAGTCTACTACATCCTGGCCTCTGAATTTTCTGAAAAGAAATCCACTGATTATTCATGAGGGTTCTTTTTACATGACTAATCACTTCTCTTGCTGCTTTCAAGATTCTCTTTTTTGTTGTTGTTTTAGACACGTTAATTATCAAGTAAGTTTGAGTATGTTTGAGTTTATGTTGCTTGGAGTTTGTTGAGCTTCCTGGGTGTTTATTTATTTCCTCAAATGTGTGACCTCCGTTACCACTACTGATTTAGTTTCCCTTAGTAGATCTGCTTGATGGTGTCCCGCTGGTTTCTAGGTTGTTTTCACAATTATTTATTTATTTTTCCCTTCTTGATTTAACAATTTAAATGGCCTTTTTCTTAGATTTGCTGATATTTTGTTCTTCTATCTGCTCAATTGTCATTTTAAATCTCTGAGGTAATTTTTGTTTGTTTTGTTTGTTTTGTCCATGTTTTGGTCTGTCCCCAGGGTGGATTTCACTGAAGCAATCTTGGCTCCCTGAAACCTCTGCCTCCTGATTTCAATTACCCTGCCTCAACCTCTGGAGTAGCTGGGACTACAGGCTTGTGCCACCACACCCTGCTAATTGTTTTATTATTGTTTTTAGTAAAGACAGGGTTTCACCAAGTTGGCCAGGATAGTCTTCATCACTTGACCTTACAATCTAACAGACTTGGCCTCCAAAGTGCCCAAGATTGCAGGAGTGAGCCACTGCACCAAATCTGCAGTAACATTTAATGTCATTTGTTCAACTATTCAGCTCCAAATATATAGGCATACAGTGTCTAAAGATACACATATATACACACACAATACATATATATACACACACACATGTAGATATATATAGAGAGAGGAAGAGATAGAGAACCACTGAATCCTTCCTTCCTTCTTCCTTCCTTCCTTCCTTCCTTCCTTCCTTCCTTCCTTCTTCCTTCCTTCCTTCCTTCCTTCCTTCCTTCCTTCCTTCCTTCCTTCCTTCCTTCTTTCTTTTCTGGTGAAACAACTGAAACCTGGTTTATTTACAGTCCTGCCAAATTCGAGCCTGTTGTAGTTTTCCACAGACCTTAATCTCTGGGCAATTAAATGCTCAATTAAACAATGAGCACTCTAATGGGCCTCCTGTGTTCTACACATACTCTTCCATACTTCTGTTGTGGAGTAGTAGACTGATTTTGTCTTGATAATTCAGGTCAATCACCAGAGTCAACACTCCTCCTCCCTTTGTCACCTGTTAATTGAAAGGTAGGAGTAGTCCAAACTGCAAAGGGGGCTATCTTCACTGTCTGTTTTAATGGGATTGTCAATGCATCTCCTGCTGGCAGCATTTATCCCTCCGGATCAAGAACTTATAAGCCAGTGGAAGATCATGTCATGGAAACAGGAAGTGAACCTTTTGCTAGAGATGATGGTGAGTGGGACATTTCCACTTCCACTCCTTGATTTCTGTACCCATTAATTCAGGCTGTGGGAGAAAGCACTGTAGTTGGACACTGATTCAGAACATACATTAACTTTGCAAGTCTTAAAGTTAACATACGTTAACTTTGTAAGTCTTATCACATAGTTAGTATTGCAATTGTAACTTTAAAAGATCATTTCATCATTCTATTAATCTAGTTGCTTTAGGAAGATGGGAAATATGTAAGACCAGTGTATTCCATAAGCAGATGCCCACTGCCACACTTCTCTATCCATAAAGTGAATGACTTGGTCAGAGGGAATGCTGTGTGGAAGGCTTGGATGGTGGATGAGGCATTTAGTGAGCTCACAGATTTTGGTCTTGAAGAAGCACTGCATGCAGAATAGGGAGACCCATATACAGTGCAAGCACCTTGAGAAATGTTGTCATAGTGACAGATCAGTGTTGGTCTCTGCTGCTGGCAAATTGGGCACTAAGCAGTGGACATAGCCAGGTCAGTCTTGGTGAGTAAAAGTCCATTTCACTGAACCCACATATAATCTCCATCCCTGCCATCATGACCACTTTTTTTATGGACCAACTGGGCAATGACAGGAGTGGCTAGGAAGAGACACTGAGTGGTGTCCACAGGATGGTTTATACTATCCATTTGCTTATGAAATCTTTCCACTTTTGAGGTCACTGTTGTTGAGCACTCACATGCAATATAAATATCCTCACAGTTTTTGACCACTCAGAGAGGCCCATCTACATAACTCTGTCTCAAATTACTTTACCACCTATTTACTGATAATGCTTTTTCCAAGTTCCTGATCTGGCTTGGAACTGGCAATGTCCCATGAACCAGTATATAATCGCATCTCTGGCCATTTCCCTTGAAGTTCTGTTTCTTGAGAAGATGTTCATTCAACACTGTCCTTCAGGGATGTCTCAGTAGAAAGCTGCAGTACCATAGCCATTCATTTTTGGGTGGTGGCTGCATATATTGTGCAGAACCATCTGGAGTCAGGCTGTAGACTTCTCTTATTCTGTCAGCTGATCATAAGGAACTGTCCACAGGACAATCAGTGCAGGTTGGGGGGAAGAAGACAGCATGGAGGCTGTATACCATGGGCACTTGAGCCACTTACACATGTAACTTACTTCTGCCTTCAGGAGTGGCTTGAGACTGGACACATATATACCACTTCGATTTGATGATGAAATATTGCTATGGACAACCCTCTTTATGGCCAGATGGGTCAGAAAACACCCAGTTCCTGATAGGTATTTCAGTTCACTTGGTGACTCGATGATCTTCAGGCACGCGTTCAGTTTCTACCAAACCCTGTAACAGGTCAAGAGGTATCTCTCAGTAGGAGAGTATTTTCTGCTCTCCTACTGAGAGCAAGATGCAGGTCCTTGCTTCAAAATCCTAGAGACCTATGCTGTGATTCACCTGTGGGATCCTGGCATTAGGCTCAAAACAACACCACAGTGTACCACTGACACCTCAATCACCTACACTTAGATCGTTGCTGAAGTCATTGTCCCAAAGTGGTCAGAAAAGCTGGGTCTGGACCTGCTGCAAGAGTTTCTCTCTTCTGGTTGTGGACACTACCAATACAGGCAGCCTTTTAAGGTCACTCAATAAATGGGGGAAAGTAACAACTCCACACAAGGACGTTTTTTTTCCTCCAATACCGAGATACCCACTAAACACTCCCCGTCCCATTTTTCTGTTTGTATCAGGGGCCAAACCTAGCAAATTTTTCCTATCTTGGAAGGAATATGTCAACAAAGTCCTACAACCCATTGGAACCTAAGAAATTTTTGCTGAGGAAGAAGGTTCCTGAATTTAGTCAGGTTCTCTCCTATAATCTGATATAAATATGCCTCACCAATAAGTCCAGCACGTTTGCTACTTCTTGCCATTGAATGAAATCAATACAATGTCACCAAGGTATGGACAAGTGTGGTATTTTGCAGAAGCCAAAAGCAATCAGTCCTCTCGAATAACATTAGCACACAAAGATAGAGGGTTGGTATACCCGGAGGGATAGGAGAGTAATGGTATACACTGCTATTGTCTGGTGAAGGCAAGTTGCCTCTGGTGGGTCTTATAGGCAGGAATGGAGAAAAAGGCCTTTGCCAAGTCAATGGCTGCATACCAGATACAGGAGATATATTTAATTTGTTCAAGCAATAAACCACATTTGTAAAGCAGCTGCAATTCAAGTTACCCCGATGGTCAGCTTAGAAAACTCTCAGCATTCTCCAAGATCCACTTGTCCTTCTCTCTCGCAGATTAAAATTAGGAGAGTTGCATTCAGATGTGTTCCTATTGATGAACTCTGTGTCTTCAAGTCCTTATCTGTGGTACTTTTGCTAATCTTTGCAATCTCTCCAGGATTGTTGATAATTGTTTTTGATTTACCATATCAAGGTAGAGGCAGGCTCAAATGGCTTCCAATTGACTTTTCCCATTACAGTAGCCCTCACCCTACAGGTCAGGAAGCAAATTGTGGGTTCTGTGAACAGCTATGTGTGGCTATGACAATAATGCATTCTGGTACTGGCAAGGACCTTAGGATGAGTCTAGGTACACAGTGGATTCCCTGTTAGTCTGACCGAAGCTAAAAGATTATCTTTCCTGACCTTCATAGAGTTCCTCCTTTCACTGTAATACCACAATGAGTATTGGGGTCTCCAGAATCAATATCAGTGCAGATCCAGTGTCCCGTAGCCCAAAAAATCTGATCATTTCCCTTTCCTCAATGCACTGTTACCCTGACAAAAGAACGAAGAATTGCCTAAGGAATGATGGGAGGAAGATTTCACATGCATAAATTGGTTGTTGGTACGGAGTGGGGTCTTTTCACAAGGGGACCCAGTCTCCTGCATTCAAGTGATTCTTTGTCTTAATGGCTCTAGTCCTGTAAAAGATTGAAACACTGTGGTTCTCTTTTTTTTTAATTTAAAGTAGTTCTACATTAATTTGACAACCAAAGTTTTCCTGTTTCTGGTAACTTAAGCAGGAATGCAGTAGGTTTTCTAAAATTACACTTCCTGGAACACTTTGGTTAGGTAACCCCAGTGCCAGAGCTCAACAGGAATCAGACTCTTCTGATTGCTGCTGCTTTGCCTCTACTTTCCATTATGGTACCATTTATCCACCTTGCCCTTGATGGTTGTGTGCTGGCCAACTTGTTCTTGCCACCTTGGGATTCAATGATCCCTAGGTGTAATTAAATGTTTGTGGTGCAGTGACCGGCGGTTTCCATCGTTAGATCTGACACAAGCAAAGAGTAATTACAGACCTGTTTGAAAGAATTCAGATGCTCCTCTCACAAGTCTATTTCAGAAGGCATTGAATCAAGAGTATATCATCTGGACTGTCAACTGGGGATGAGTGGGTCTGAAGTGAATAAATCCATCCTGCCATTCAATCTCCAAAAACCTTATATCCTTTCTTTACATTAAAACCAAATGGAGAACAGACATTTTACAAGGCTGAACCACAGTGGGCCGTCTTTGAATCCATCTTTTACTTAGCTAGCAGATAATGATTAGAACTTTTTAGCCCCCTGAGCTGCAACTTAAATGCAGAGTCCCACTAATCAGCCCTAAATCAATAAATTCACGCCTGATACAACCTCTGTTCCGTCCACTATATCCGATAATCTTAATATCCACTTGTATCCCTGTTCTGCGTTCAGCCTACGTGCTCATAGATATTTTTGAACCCAAACAGTTGTCTTTGATTTACCACATCTTCTATGGGTTGCACTCTCCACATCACCTCAAAGATCCCACCAGAACTTTGTGTTAGTTGTAGGCTTAGAACCAAACAGAGGTCTTGTGGGTGCTTCTGAAGAGAATCAAACATTATCACTCCTGACAAGTGACTCAGGGGAGGCCATCATCACTGTGGCTTCATCAGTGCACAGCGTTTATCTCTACAGATAGAGGTGGAAAGGCTGAAGCAGCATGTACCTCTTCCTCCCGGATGCAGAACAATAATTTGAGATCAGCTGAATGGCAGAGCTGAATGACCGTAAACAAAACTATGGATAAAATTTGCCCCTTGCTTATCATATTGTGGACACAAAAGTAAGATGACAGGCTGTAGCCTTCGGGTACACACATCTAGGGTCCCTCAGTGCCATGACTGTGACACCCTCTTGGAGACTTTACAGTTACTCTCATCTCCAAACTTCTGGACCCCACTACATTTCCCGGTATCAGCGTGGATGCTGCTGCAGTATGCCTGGCCCAGCTGTTGCTACTCAGTGAGTGGCACTTCTGTAGGCACCATAAAAATTCTTGTTTTGCTGCAGCTGGCATGCCTGGCTGAGTTTAGTGGTTGAGCCCAAATTGGCTCATAACGCCACTCATCACTCAGCCAACTTCGCCCGCAGGCAGGCAAAGAAATCCTGTGTCATAACACAAGGTGAGTGCAGCATGTCAGGCAGAGTGGATAGAAGAAACTTACCATGCCCAGAAAAACTTCGAGTAAAGGTAACCACTAGCCACAAGAAGATTTGTATTCATCATGGGCAAATGACTTCCCCAGAATTCTCTACTAACAAAAGAAGCATAAGCTAGTTGTCTTTAAATGCCTTACTTCTCGTAATACTTGAGATACGGTGTTATGTCCATTATCCGACATTTTAATATTTTTAACCTTTTTGGAAAGCGTTTAGTATTCCAACGTTATTTGTAATAAAATTTGAATAAATTGGTATTTTGCAATTGAACCATCTGAATCCCAAAATATATTTTGCGAGGAAAACAACTCATTATCTCAAAATAATGGTATTACTGAAATAAGGGGCATTAGGCGTTCAGATTAACATTCTTATTTAGTAGACTATAAAGCTTATCAGTGAGGTACAAAATTCAATCCGTGGAGCATTGACATTTTGTAACTCATAAAAGTTTTCCGGGCAGGAGGTCCTTTTGCTGTACATGTAAGAAGTGTGAGCACTTTTCTGGGCATTTTCCATGAGTCGAATAATAAGATACGTATTTTTCTGTGGTTGAATACCCAATAGGTGTTGGTGTCTTAATGGAGCCAAATTGTTGACATGGCTTCCCAAAGTTATGAGGAATAATACAAAAAGTAAAACCATCTTTTACCAATTTTGGCAGAAGCCGTGCATGGGTAGTTCAGCCACCTGTAATCCCAGCACTTATGGTTCGGGGGAGCGCCAGGTGGAGAATCGGGGCCCAGGTCAGGAGTTTCAGAACCAGCTGGCCAACATAAATGGTGTATCCCGGTCATACGAAAATCACAATAATAAAGTGCATAAATAGAAGTATTACC
>NC_044570.1:15128282-15169667 GCF_007565055.1 Rhinopithecus roxellana
ATTACTATACGAACTATGTCTTATTTAGCTCTTTGTGTCTATTTGTGCTTCTCTGAATTTCTTGGAATAATGGGCAATTTTAAGCTGGTATTCAGGGGGATGATTAGTGAAATACAATGGCATTATCTTCAGATGTCTTGTCCCAAGGGTGTTGGATCTGACTGCAGCACATAAGGAGCACAGCTAGAGCTCTATGCATCATTTATGCTGGGTTTTTATTTACGAGACCAGACTGAACTTCTGAATGACCTTATTGAATAGAATTTCAAGAATTTTCTAACATCTGCTCAAGAATTTGCGTAGGTACCACATGTGATAACCAGCAGACAATGCTTCAGACTCTTTTAGATTTTTTAAACTAGATTTTGTACAATGTTCCCTAACCAAACTTATAATCTGCTTCACCACTCTTGTACTAAAAGGTAAATTCTTTCTCTTCTCTTATTTCCAGAAACAGTACAATTAGTAGGAAGAAAAAAGTACTAAAAGTTACTTGAAGCTAAGAGAAAATTTTTTAAAACAGACACCAGGTTATATATTTTAAAGAGGTTAGATATTATAAGTTTTAGTAAGACTTAGCAAAATACATTTTCGGGGTGTTTTTATGACTAAGAAAGATTTTATGACTTACTAAATTAAATGCACTCATTTAAATGGATTAGAACCATTAAAATATTTAAAATAAAAAATATGAGTGGTGCAGATTGTGGGGGGAAAATTTGCTGCCACTGTTTTGCATAACAATGATCCGAGCAGGTCACCATTTTGTGAAAACATGACACATGCAACGTGTCATTTAGTTCTAATTTATCTGACTTTGGGATATTTGGCAAAAAAATAAAAACTAAAAATACTTCACATTAGAGGAATCAGTTTCTTATTTATTGATTTTCTACCACTTTGATATGGTTAGGTGTAAAGTAAAATAAACTTCCCAAAGCTTGAATTATATTTATGCTATATTTTCTAAAACAGTCACACACCACATGCATCAAATTACAAATGTGAATAATTCAGCTTTACCAGGAGGACTCTTTATTTTTATGGTTCTTTCAATAATCAGAATTATTTATTAAATTTATAAATATTTCAATACTTTATTTTCTGTTATTTTTATAAGCATTCTGAGAGCATATATAGTTTCATAAAGTGAAAAATAATGGACCAGCAGCAATGGAAGCATTTCATGTTCCAACTCAAAAAATTGTCTCTACTAAAAATCCTTTTCAGCATCATTTTTTTTCTAACATCTAAGTAGATTATCTGAATGGTATATAATGGAGAATAATATAAATGTAGTTGGATTTCCAATCTGTTAGATTTTTAAAAGATAAAGGTATGGCAACCGCTAATGTTCATATAAAACAGCATTTTAATGGAACACTTTCCCATATAAAGGACAAACCTATGCATTATATGAACATTTTCAAAATTTGAGACTTGGAATGTAAAATTACAATGTTACACATTATAATAATATTTTGTAAAAGTCATAAAAAGAATGCACACAATATTGTGTATATACAAAATTTCACATGAAAATTTGTGCTTATGAATGACTATAATTTACTTTAAAAAAAATCAACCTTTCAGGAATATACTATGTATACAGGGAGCACAGTATTACATACCCAAAATGTCCTGAGATATACTTCATATCCCATCCAGGATTTTCAATGCTAAGATCAACAGAATTGGTTTATTCAATATGTTCAGCTTTCCAGGAACTTGTTTCTTAAAAAAAAAAAAAAAAAAAAAAAAAAAAAAGTGGTAAATTACACAACATAAAATGTACCTTCTTAGTCATTTTCAAGTGTAGAGTTCAGTAGTGTTAAGTATATTCACGTTGTTGTTGCAAGGAATCTCAAGAACTCTTTCATCTTACAAAACTGAAATTCTATATCCATTAAACAATTCCCCATTTCTCTCTCCCCTCAGCCTTTGTCAACTACTATTCTGCTTTCCGTTCCTATGAATTTGACTACGCAGATGCCTCCTATGTGTGGACTCACACACTATTTGTCTTTCTGCAACTGGCTTACCTCACTTAGAATAGTGTCCTCAAGGTTCATCTATGTTGTCAAATGTGTTAGAATGTCCTTTTAAGCCTGAGTAATATTCCATTGTATGTGTATATCACATTTTATTCATTAATACATCGATGGATCTTGGGTGGATTTTGTATTTCGGTTACCGTGAATATTGCTGCTCTGAACACTGATGTGTAAATATCACTTTGACATCTTATTTTCAATTATGTTGCGTATGTAACCAGAAGTAGAATTGCTGCATCATTTTGTTCTTCATTTTTTAATGTTTTGAAGAACAGTTTTTATAGTAGCTGTACCAGTTTATATTTTGGGCAAAAGTGCACAAAGTTTCCAATTCCTTCACATCTTCATCAACACTTTTTCTTTTTTTCTTTTTTTTTGAGAAAGAATCTCCCTCTGTTGCCCAGACTGGAGTGCAGTGCTGAAATCTCGGCTCATTGCAACCTCCACCTCCCAAGTTTAAGCGATTTTCCTGCCTCAGCCTCCTGAGTACTTGGGACTACAGGTGTGTGACACCACGCCTGGCTAGTTTTTTTGTATTTTAGTAAGACAGGGTTTCACCATATTGGCCAGGCTTGTCTTGAACTCTTAACCTTGTGATCTGTCCGCCTCAGCCGCCCAAAGTGCTGGGATTACAGGTGTGAGCCACCGTACCTGGCCCACTTTTTTTTTTTTTTTTTTTTTTTTGAGAGTAGCTGTCCTAATAGGTGTGAGGTGGTAGTTCAGTGTGCTTTCGATCTGTGGTTCCCTAGTGATGAATTATATCCAGCAGTTTTCTGTATGCTTGCATGTGGCCCCCATGCATTTATTGAATTTGGAAAATTTCTCATTCTTGCTTTTAATCTGATATGTAATTGACATTTTTTTTTCTCTCTCTCACTCCATATAGGAGATGTGTTCTCCTATATGGAGAACAGTTTTCAGCCTCCAACACACTTAGTTTTTTCATCCCGCCAATATTTCTATTTAGATGAAGTTGAATTTTCCTCATATTAAAAACAGCTCATTTGAATGCAACATTTTATTTTCTTCAGTTGTATGCTTATTATACACAAAATTTAAAATCAGAAGTATTAGCATAATTATTTTCTTCCTCAATAGACTTGTGTAGTTATGGCTTCAGATTTAGTGTTTATTTAATAATGTGATAATTGCTAATTTCCTCACCAAAAGACAATTCCCTCATGCATCATAGAAAGCTATGTGTACTCATCACCTACCATTTCTCCTAGAGATAATGTGACATAATTTTAGCTCTCTGCGGATTGAGCTTGGGCCTTTTACCAAGTTTCTTCTTCTTCATTAATATTAACACAATCCCTCTCCTCAGAGCAATGCAATGATGCAATTTCTACTGGGAAGTTGAATTATGCCATTCCTAATCAATTCTCTGTCTCCATCTCTCCTGGGGTTAATCAATAGAATATATATACACACACATACTATATATATACACACACATATATATATTAAGTTAATATATATATAAATTAAGCACATACATGTGTGTGTGTACCTTATAACTTTAACTTTTATTTTTATCTCTTGAAAATATTTTTGAAAAACTCAAAGACTTGAAAAAAATGTTTTAGTGTTATGAGTTACCATAAAAAACTAAATTTCCAAATTTCTGAGTACACTTTTCCCCATTTCATCAATGTAGGTTTTCAAAATGTTACTTTTTGTGTACCACATATGTCATTTTGTAACATCATATTTCGAGACTATTTACTATTGTCTCATACAAAATTATATTTGTGTAATATAATGTAATTATTTTTAGTCTTTTACATTTTATTTTATCATGAGGAAAACTTCTTCACTGGTAGAACATGTATTACGAATTTAGAAAAGCAAATTTTGTAGACCTACATGATTCCTTCAAGATTTGTGTGTGTGTGTGTGTGTGTGTGTGTGTGTGTACGTATATATAGAGTAACTTGCTAGCCAATAAAAGAGACCATGGCAAAACAAATATTTCAAATCAATCTTGTGTGTATGTGTGAGTGTGTGTGTGTGTGTGTGTGTTAGTTTTTCCTAGATTGCGCTGACATCATCATGCTGGTAATGAAATATACTTCCATATATATATAAATCATAAAGAAAAAATAAACACAGGTAGAATTCGTACAACTTGATATCTCAGTTTAAAAAACATTACTAATTTCTGTTGTAGAGGCTTGTATATATGTTTCTGTATGTATGTGTAAAAGTATGTATTGCTATAATCCAAAATGACTTCCTTCACAATAGTAAGCTTTAGAACCACTGTATAGAAATTTTGTTTATTTAATTAGCTTATATATACTGAATATGATTAATGAAGCAAACAAAACAGAAAAAAAAAAAAACCACTCTGGATTAGAAATTTCTTACTAAAGTTAGAGTCACTAATAGACTCCCATGACTACAATTAAATGTAAAAGAAGTCAGTTGTACATACATATATGTGGCCAAAGTGGTAGCTGATACATAAAAACCAGTTAGGAAAATAATGAAAGCTGGGTCTTTCAGAAATGCCACAGTAAATAGCATGCATATTTCCCCACCAATCTCATACAGAGTTAGCAGATTATGTGGGACAAAATATATCTTCTGTATTCCTAGCTGAAAATTAATGGAAAAATAAACCTGTAATCATCACATATTAAGTTTGAAAAGCAAACAGTCTTAGCACTATGCTAAATGAATGTTAGTATACAGAATTCAAATTTAATGTATTTTCAAAATTTGAGTTTGTCTATTGTTTTCTATGTGAAAAAATTAACAGAAATGAGACAAATTATCATCAAAAGATCTTGGTTTTACTTAATTTCAATGGTTCTCTATAAAAATATGGTTATAAATGCACTAAACCATCATTATAAAAAAAATTTCTATACCATGAAGTACCAAGAGGGTTAAGGATTAGATAATAGCCCCATTAACTGTATTCAGATTTAAAATCTGTAATTTTCACTTTGGGTCTATCTATCATCTATCTTCTTGTTATTTTCTCAGTTCTTTCCAATAAGACTTTTGTTATGAATCAACTAAAATTCAATTGAATAATCACATTACATGAAATTATGTTTTATATGTAACATAATAACATTTTAATATTAATTTGTTTGCAGTTAAATAATAAACTTATTTATAGTCTATATCAATAACTATGTTACCAGCTAGGGTTCAAGAAAAAATTAAGCACGTATTTTTAAAAAATGTGTGAATATGAAGTTAGGTTTTCTCAATCCCAGAGAAAACAATGGGACGATTCCTTAAGAAAAATTGTACTTATATTATTAATCTGACTCAAAAAATGTAAGCATGAATATGTAATCTCTAAAAGGGTAGCACTTAGTAGTTTTCACGAATTCGAACTCCTAACAAAATCACCCTTAAAATTCATAATGCAAAAAAAAAGATCAATTCTAAGTCCTCAGGATAACCTGCTGCCAGTACTTGAAACAGGTGATCACTTTATCCTTCTTGAAAAAGTGCCTTTTCCGGCCGGGCGCGGTGGCTCAAGCCTGTAATCCCAGCACTTTGGGAGGCCGAGACGGGCGGATCACGAGGTCAGGAGATCGAGACCATCCTGGCTAACACGGTGAAACCCCGTCTCTACTAAAAAATACAAAAAACTAGCCGGGCGAGGTGGCGGGCGCCTGTAGTCCCAGCTACTTGGGAGGCTGAGGCAGGAGAATGGCGTAAACCCGGGAGGCGGAGCTTGCAGTGACCTGAGATCCGGCCACTGCACTCCAGCCCGGGCGACAGAGCGAGACTCCGTCTCAAAAAAAAAAAAAAAAAAGTGCCTTTTCCTTGATTTGGGGGACATTTCCTTTTCAGATTTTTAACTTACTTCCTTGGTAGATACTTGTCAGAGTTCTTTGCTGGATTCTGTTAATTTTCCCAACCGTTGAATGTTGTTGATTCCGTGGACACAGTACTCGCTCCCCTATTCCCTACCAAAGTTCTCACCGACTTCCTTTTAATGTACCCTGGAAACTGACAGATTTGTAGCTTCAAGCAGAAAATTCAGGCACAATTTACTACATCCTGATGATTTTTTTTTCCTGGATCCACAAAGGCTTTATTTACTCAAACTCGCCACATGGGGGCACATTCGTTCCCCATCACCATGACTCAAATTGGTGACATTTTAATTTGCAGGCAATTACCTCTACAGACATCTCCCTTCATTAGAAATAAAAATTGAAACGTTCAAAGCATCTTACAGGCCAAAGAGCTAAGCAAGATCCTCACTCAAGCACTCAAGAGTTCTTTTGTTTGTTTGTTTTGTTTTGTTTTCCGAGAACAACTCAGGAGGAAGAAACAACTTTGAACATTTTCCCGCCAGCCGCAGCAAATAACACTTAAGTCCTAGCGTTTTAGCGCTGTCAGCGTTAACTTCTACAGGGAAGCTGCCCCTCCACCCTCCAGAAGGAAAGAGGACCCCTATGGGAGCTGCAGGGAATCGCCTAGAACCCTGGGGCCTGGGGGGCAGGCTGGAGGCAGCGCAGGACTGGTGAGAACGATATGATCTCGTGTTAAACTGGAAACGGGGAGGCGGGCAGAATATGGGGTGACAAATCGGAATAGCTGCTCCCATTGCCGCCAGAAGCGGTGGACTCTTCTGAACTCTGAGACCCAAGACGGCCGGGTGGGCAGCGGGCAGAGGACAGCAGGGGCACCTGCGCTGCCGCCCACCGCCCTGGAGGGCGCTTCAGGCCCAGAGCCCAGGGCAGCAGAGGGTGCGACAAGGCGTCCCAGCAGCCGGGATCCTGCAGATCCTTAGGGCGCCTTGCCGGCATCCCTTCCCCTGACTCGACGTCTTCTCTCTGTCCTGGAAGATGGGCTGCAAAGCTGTGTCCGGCGGTGTGGAGGAAACCTAGAGTAAAGGGGGTTTCCGCAAGGGAGACTCACCCGTCCTCTCCGCAGGGAGGTGGCTGGGGCTGTGTCGGCGCAGCCCAGTCCAGGCCTCCTCCTCCTCCCCGGGGGCCTCCGGGTCTGTCCGGGGGTCGCTGGGACTCAGAACTGGAGACTGACTGGAACACTCCTGGGCGCAGTCTGGCTCATCCCCAGCCAGGTTGGGACCCGGGCTGGCCCGGTTTCCCGGGGGTGTCCACCCTAGTTTCTCCCGGAAACGGCCAGTAAGGCAGTGAGGCGTCAGGGTGCGCACTAGGGTGGCAGGGCCAAGTCCCCGGAGGTGGCCGCTCTGAAGGCCGAATCTGGCCAGAAAATCGAGAGCACGGGGACCACTGCGTCCTTGCGGCCTCCTTTCCACGAGAACCGGGGGCAGAGAACACCCACGCACTGCTGTGGGTGCCCAACGCGTTGGGGCGCAGAGGCCAAGCCAGTCCAACCAGGGTATCCAGTCAGGGGTTCGCTGAGGCCTAAGGCTCTAGAGATCGAGCGACATGTGGGACTCCTGACGCCATGTCTCCTTCTAGCTTCTGCGTCTGCACTCCGGGTTCGCAGTCCCTCAACCCACCAGGATGCCAGAGATGCGGCTGGGTGGGATCCCGAGAGCTGGGGCTAAGACCCACCAAGATCAGGTAAGGTTCCTGAGCGCCCGCTGTCCCTCAGGGCCTGAAGTTTCCTTGCTCAGGTTCAGGCAAGGTTGTCTGTGTGTGTGTGTGTACGCGTGCGTGTTTCAGAGGAAGTGGGAAAAGACGCTTTTACTATCACCTTAAAAACGCCTAAGCTGGGCGGTGGCTCACGCCAGTAATCCCAGCACTTTGGGAGACGAAGGCTGGTGGATCACCTGGGGTCAGGAGTTCGAGACCAGCCTGACCAATATGGTGAAACACTGTCTCTACTAAAAAATACAAAAAACTAATTAGCTGGGCAAAAAAAGAATTAGCTGGGCATGGTGGTGCACGCCTGTAATCTCAGCTACTTGGGAGGCCGAAGCAGGAGAATCCCTTGAATCCGGGAGGCAGAGGTTGCAGTGAGCCTAGATTGTGCCACTGCACTCCAGCAGCCTGGGCAACAGGAGCAAAGCTCCGCTTCAAAACAAAACAAAACAAAACAAACAAATACCTGACCTCTCCACCCCTCGGAGTGAGAAAATCCATTCTCGGCGTTCTTGCGTTGGAGAATACAGTGGTCCCCACCACCTGCCCTGAGACCTCCACAGGGTCCTAATCCAGAACTTGACGCTCAGACGCCATCTCTTCCCACAGAACCCCTGTCAGCCTGCAGGGGGACACGGTGCCCGCCCTCCAGCATCCGGGAAACACAGCGTCCCAGTCAGCGCCTGCGCGGGTGCCACACTTCCTAGTCCTCTCTGGCTGCCTGGGAGAACCTTGGCTCTGGCCGGGGGCGTTGCCACGGACGCAGCATTCTGGAGGTGGTGGGCAAAGGCGTACCCCTGCCCCAGGACGGCCACGTCCACCAACACCTGCAACAGACGGAGAACTGCAAGGTCAGTCTTGAAGGTGTCGCTGCTTGTCCTTACGAGCACCATTTTGATGCTCGTGCCCTGTGTGCACAGGTGGCCGGGGTTGCTGGTAGGACTCCTGCACTGTCTGTGTGGCCTTGGCCAGGAAATCCAGGGTTTCCGCAGGCAGAGTGGATGAACAGGTAAGTGTGACTCCCTGTCACCTTCGTGAAGACCAAGACACAGCGCACTTAGCTCATGAAACTGCCCCGGTGCCAGAAGTGCTAAGAATGGGAGTCTGCAAAGGCAGGCGTTTTATATTTGGTTCCTTTGCCAGGCCGACATAGTACGGAGTTCCAACATCAGCAAAGAGGTCAAGATCATGCGTATGCTCTGCCATGGGAAAGACAGCACAGAATGCCTTCCAAACCAGCAGTGTATTGGCCACCAGTAGCACCAGACATGCATAGGTAGAGAAGCCATTAGCATTCTGGGTCCTCCCAAAATCTTTGTACCGTGGCATATATGGGACCACCCCTCCAAAGACCATGGTCCCAGTCGCCCTGCAGGAAACCAGATGGTGCAGCAGGACAGAAGCCAATCCAAGCCTTCTGCTTTCATGCCCAATATCTGTGCCACCCAGTAGGCAGGGTGATGTCCACTTTGCCTAAGCCTCTCACTCTCATGGGCTCCTGAACCCGCACATTGAGGATCACCTCCACATTGCTGCAGCTATCCTGTGCAATCCTCTCTCAATGATTGTCCTGCTCTGCCAGGGTACTCTTCTCTGTACCTCTGTCTGATGGAGCACCTCTTATGATTCTCTGAATAACTTTTTCTTCCCTCTAGCATCTGTGTTGTCAGAAGGCAGTATATAAGGCTAGGCTCAGTGGCTCATGCCTCTAATCCCAGCACTTTAAGGGGCCAATGCAGGAGGTTCACTTGAGCCCAGGAGTTCAAGACCAGCCTGGACAACATAGGGAGACCCCTTCTCTACAGAAACAAACAAACAAACAAAAAATCCAAAAATACAAAATTTAGTGAGGCTTGGTGGCACAGGGTTGTAGTCCCAGCTACTTGGGAGACTGAGGCAGGAGGATTGCTTGAGCCTGGGAGGTGGAGGCTGCAGTGAGCTGTGATCACTCCATTTGCACTCCAGCCTGGGCAATAGAGCCAGACCCTGTCTCAAAAAAAAAAAAAAAAAGGTATATAATACATATAATATAGAAAATGTGTGCTAATCAACTATCAACTGTTTATGTTATCATCAGTAAGGCTCTGGTCAGCAGTACGCTATTTGTAGTTAAAAGTTTGTCATCAAAAGTTATACGTGGATTTAAAAATACTGAGGTCTCAGCCCCTAATTCCAGGGTTGTTCAGGAGTCAACTGTATATCCATCACTAAATGTTTTAATATTCCCAACTCCTTACTATCCATGAACAAATCTGACCACTGTTTACTACATCCCCTGCAGACACTCTGGTTCAAGCAGTTATCTATCATCTCTTTCTTAGAATATTGATATAATCATCACCTAATTCCCTTGCTTCCACAATTGTGCTGCCTCACAAGTCTAGTTTCTATTTCCCAGAGGGGTCGTTTTTAAATATGTCAGATGTGGTCACCCCTCAGATCAGATTCATCCAATGGCTTCTGTCATATTCAGAGCAAGTCCAGAATCATTTCTAAAAAGCAATGTGTAATCTTGATGTTTTCCTTTCTGTCATCAACTCTGACACTACTATTTTTCACTGTGTGTCATTTACTATGGAATTCCATTGGTTTCCAGCCTCAGATAACTTTTCCTCATTCTTTATAATGACTGGGTGGGGAGAATTCAGTATTCAAATACACAATTGATGTGGGGAAATATTTTAAATACATGCTAAGCTGCATGGTAGGGAAAGTATGAGAAGAAATATGCTCACTCCCTAGAATAGCTTCAATCTTTGTAATTCAGCACAACAAAATGAAAAGTAAAACAAAGAGAAATAAATTTCTATAGAAGATCCTGTTGAATGTTAACATCCTCTTATGTACTCATGAGAATATACACATGCACACACACAATTAATAAAGCATTCATAAGTTTCTATTATCCAACAGTATATCTGTGTGTGTGCATATTTAATTTTCCAAATTAAGGTTTTCAGCAGTGGAATGTATTTCTTGTGAATCCTTCTGGATCTTATTTTTACCATGTTCTGTGAGCTGAACAGAACTGCCGTGTATGAACTATGACAGAGCAGTTTGGTTGTAGAGTGGGCGTTCAATTGACCCTTGAACAATCAAAAGAGAGATAGCTCCCTCCACATTATTCTCTCTGTCTCTGGATTCTGACAATTGCTCCATCTTCTCATCCCTCATGTTTAGCATTAGATATGGTTCATGGCTGTTAATATCCCCCCGTTATTAAAGGAGGTATTTTGTTCTCTTATGGGAAAAAGTTTTCATAAGATTTTATGTCTTCCTTGAGGACTTCAGTGAGTATACCTGTAAAATCATCAGGTTTACTTTTTGGTACTTATTTTTTCTCTTTTCTTGGATGGTAGAAAGCTTTTAACAACTGATTCAACGTTGATAATTAAACGTATATAAATCGATTATTTCTTCTTGAGTCAGTTTTAATACCTTCTATTTTTAGATGTGTGGATTTTAAAATTCATTAGCAAATTTATAGACATGTGTTTGTGTTTTATTAATAGTATATACTGTATCTATAATTACGTAGCTCTTTGAAAAATATGTTTTAAGTATTTCTTAAAAAGGAAATACATTTCCAGAATATTTTAAGTTATTAACCCTTTTCAAAACGCAGCAGCAAGAAAGAGACATTTTGGAAATGTTTGTATTTGTCTTCTAAGAATAAGTACTTATTACTCTATTATGGGAATAAGTTATAATGCTTCACCAAACACATCTAACTTATTATATGGCATGCAGTAAAAAGTTGAAAAATTATATTTTACTAAGCAATACACACATTCTTTAGGGAAAAAAATGCTGTGCATGTTGAGACATGTTTAATGTTCTTTTATGCTTTTAATAATGTATATTGTTTTGACAAAAGATTTTTATAAGTATTTTAAACATATCTCTGTATATCGTATTACACAGATATACAACTGTGTATGTGTGTGTGTTTGTATGCATGCATATATTTTGAAGTTATCTGAAAGGAACTTTAGAATATTTAAATGGCAGACCTTATCAATAGATTCTCAACTGATATGTTTTCCTGGTGAGTCACAAGTTTAGACAAAATATTCTTAGTTGAGACCGAAACCATATTATAAGGTCACATGACTAGTTCTACAGATTTTATATCCTCTCCATTTCTTATATTATTTCTTAATTTCAATTCTTTAAAATTATTTCCTAATTGTAATTTTTTGTATGCTCTTAATTTGGGGTCAAACTGTTGTGGTCTTTAAGAACATTAAGAACGGTTGTTACACTATTAAAATGTTATTTTGCTACGATTTATTTATTTCGTATAATATTTCTAATGTTCACTGAGAATTTTAATAATTTTTCACACTGTTAAAATGCTGTGTTAAAATTTCTTTATTTTGCAAAATTGTATTAATTCATTACAAATGCATTTTAAATTTATGTATCTAACAACTTTGTTGTTGCCCTTTACACACAAGTCCTGAAGACTCTTCATTATTCACAACTTTTACATTTGTCCACTAAAATTATGATTATTAATTACTTACCAAAAAAAGAGTCTCCCTTACTGTAATAAAACCATTAGTATCACTTTAAATATACCAAAACACATCAGTGGTGACTTATTATTTATAAGGATGTTTTTCATCGTTGTTTATTATTATACATACCATGTCAATTAATTCAAGTTCAATTTAAGAATAAAGTATTATCATACTTTTCTTTAAAGACATCTTATCTTTTTATTATTATCATTATTATTATTATTATTATTATACTTTAAGTTCTGGGGTACATGTGCAGAACGTGCAGGTTTGTTACATAGGTATACATGTGCCATGGTGGTTTGCTGCACCCATTAACCCATCATTTACATTAGGTATTTCTCCTAATGCTATCCCTTCCCTAGCCTCCCAAACCCTGACAGGCCCCAGTGTGTGTTGTTCCCCTCCCTGTGTCCATGTGTTCTTATGAGTGAGAACATGCAGTGTTTGGTTTTCTGTTCTTGTGTTAGTTTGCTGAGAATGATGGTTTCCAACTTCATCCATGTCCCTGCAAAGGACATTAACTCATCCTTTTTCATGGCTGCATACTATTCCATGGTGTATATGTGCAACATTATCTTTATCCAGTCTATCAGTGATAGACATTTGAGTTGGTTCCAAGTCTTTGCTATTGTGAACGGTACCACAATAAACATACTTGTGCATGTGTCTTTTTAGTAGAATGATTTATAATTCTTTGTGTATATATCCAGTAATGGGATTGCTGGGTCAAATGGTATTTCTAGTTCTGGATCCTTGAGGAATCACCACACTGTCTTCCACAATGGTTGAAGTAATTTACACTCCCACCAACAGTGTAAAAACTGTTCCTATTTCTCCACATCTTCTCTAGCATCTGTTGTTTTCTGACTTTTTAATGACTGCCATTCTAATTGGTGTGAGATAGTATCTCATTGTGGTTTTGATTTACATTTTTCTAATGACCAGCGATGATGAGCTTTTTTTCATGTGTGTTGGCTGCATAAATGTCTTCTTCTTTAACATTTAGAATGATGTACATGATCTGGACTCATTCACAGTCTCCCTCCTCATATCCCGATATTCTTTCCTTGAACTTAGTACATGAATCTTTTTATTTCTCTTGAATATAATTTACCCTTTTGTCTGTATACACCTTCACACTTTATGCTGCCTCTACCCACCACACTCTCCCTAGGGATAACATTCTTGGTCCCTACTATTTATCTGCTCTGATTCTCTGTTTACATGTGTGTTGTTGTTGCTGTTGTTGTTTTATTTTGTTTTGAAATGTAGAGTAAGTGTATCACACCAGAGGTAAGACCAGAATAGAATGTGGCATATAGGTTTCTGTTCTGAGCACCTAAATGGTGGATCACTGGATAGAAACTAAGGCTACACACACACACACACACACACACACACACACACACACACACACATACATATATCGGAGACCTCAAGGCTGTGGGATGAAATCAGCCTTTAGGAGTCTATTTAGAAATCAGAAGTATACTGAAAAGAAGGCTGAAACGGTTGTTCCAAAGCCCTCCAGCACTGAGCAGTTAGTTCCATTAGGAAGAGGCAAATTAAATTTGCATCTTCTGATGACTGAAGCAATACAGAAGGAGTCTGGAGAGTACTGTTGTCATGCGACTAACAAAAAATATTAAGAAATATAAAATGTGGTCAGCTGGGGTGAATAGCGATACAATTTCTCATAAGGTGAAAACAGATAGAAAACTTAAGAATTTGGCAAAATAGAGTTATTAAACATAAATAAAATATTTTAGTGAAGTGTTGGCTATAGTACTCCCAAATATAGCAGGATGAAATAGAAATGAGTATAGAATAAATGGAGGTTTGTTTTCTAACAACCAGAACATGAGTCAGTAGTTGCATGGTAATGAAAATAGTGAAAATAGGCCAGGCACGGTGGCTCGTGCCTGTAATCCCAGCAATTTGGGAGGCCAAGGTGGGTGAATCATGAGGTCAGGAGTTCGAGACCAACCTGGCCAACATAGTGAAACCCTGTCTCTACTTAAAATACAAATATTAGCTGAGCATAGTGGCAGGCACCTGTAATCCCAGCTACTCAGGAGGCTGAGGCAGGAGAATCACTTGAACCCAGGAGGCAGAGGTTGCAGCGAGCCGACATTGCACCACTGCACTCCAGCCTGGGTGACAGTGAGTCTCCATCTGAAAAAAAAAAAAAAAAAAAAAAAAAAAAAGTGAAAATAGAAAATCTAGTACAGTGAGAAAAAAATGGGCAACTCTTTTGGGGGTCTAATTCTCCAGTAAGTGGAAGGCGATGGGATAAATATTGACCCCGAATATCAGTCCTGGTTATAGTAAATTGGCAGTGGCTAGTTATGTGAGTTGTCATCTCCTTTCTTAAAATGTACTTTTTAGACAATTAAAGAAAAAGTAAAATAACCCCCTAAGAAGGTGGAATTTCATTTCTAAGGAATAGGAAGAATTTTGGATAGTAAGGGGTATTACTAATTTGTTGTCATGATTTCTAAATGGCCAGTTCACATGTTATTTTCTGCAGATACACTATGAAATCCAGTTTGAAAAATCCAATAGAAATTTTGTGAGTCTAACAAGGATTACAGCTTGTCATTTACTATGTGTATAATATCCCCTCAAAATTTATGTCCACCCAGAACCTCAGAATGTGACTTCATTTTGAAATGGAATCTTTGCAGAGGTTATCAAATTAAGATAAATTTATGTGCCCGCTATCCCTCCCGGCGCCCTGCAGTGGGTGCCCCAGTACCTGCATGAGCAATCTGGGACAGAAGCAGCTGGCGCAGGTAACATGTTGCCCGGAGCACGAGCCGGGCCGCAGCGCTGCCAGACCTGGCCTGGACGCTGCATGGCATCTTTGTGTCTGAGCTCAAGCCGGCGCTCAGTGTGGAGGTGGCCTGTGCCAGGATGGCGAGGAGGTGCCGGCTGCAGTGGGCCCCGGGGAAATGAAGAAGCACCTGCTGCTCCTCTCTGAGCTGCTGCCCGACTGGCTCAACCTCCACCGCCTCTGCCCCACACCTACGTCAAGCTGGACAAGGCCGCTGACCTGGCCGGCATCATTGCATGTCTCGCCCAAGCTGAGGAGGATTTGTGAGCCCAGCAGCCACCAGACAAACACCAACTTGGAGGCTCTCTGGCCTGGGCCCACCCGAGGCTGTTTTTCTTTATGAACACGATGCACTTTGCTCTTCCTTTCCTGAGTGACCCTGAGGGTGGAAGGCTGGACGTGGGCTGCAGGGTGCCCTGTCCTGGGGTTTCCTGGATGTAGGTGGTAGGCCTCTCTCACAGGCCCATGTACAGAGTGTTTACATTAAACTGTTTGCTGCGGGAAAAAGACAATAAAATAAATGTGTTATAGGTGAGTGTGTGTCATTGCACTCACCTATAACATTGCAATGACATGGATGAAGCACAACATACTGTATGTGGGATAAAAGAAACCAGACCCCAAAAATGCATACTTTAATGATTCTACTTATATAAATTTATTTTTATTTATTTATTCATTTGAGATGGAGTCTTGCTCTGTCACCCAGGCTGGAGTGCAGTGGCGTGATCTCGGCTCACTGCAAGCTCTGCCCCCTGGGTTCACGCCATACTCCTGCCTCAGCCTCCCAATAGCTGGGACTACAGGTGCCCGCCACCATGCCCGGCTAATTTTTTGTATTTTTAGTAGAGATGGAGTTTCACCATGTTAGCCAGGAAGGTTTCCATCTCCTGACCTCATGATCCGCCTGCCTATGCCTCCCAAAGTGCTGAGATTACAGGTGTGGGCCATCCCGCACCCAGCCTACTTACATAAATTTATATATGCAATTCAAACTAATCTATAGTGACAAAAAGACTGACAGTGGTTTTCAGTAGATTTGGAATGAAAAGAGGAATGAGAGGGAAAGACTACCGCTGCACTCCAGGCTGGGCGACAGAGTGAGACTCCATCTCAAAAAAAAAAAAAAAAAAGGATCTTAAACAAGGACCAGCTAAGACCTACAAGGACATGGTTTTACAAACAACTGGAAACATTCAGTCATATGAAATAATTGGAAAAATATTTATATAATGTTGAATGAGTTTATTATTACTCTGTGGGAAAAAGTCATATAGTAACAGGGCTGCAGCAGAACCAAGACTACTAAGCTTTAGTCAGTGACTAACTCATCTGAGCAAGTACATGGTGAAGCACATTCTGTGGCTCCCTTTGGATCTGTGGTGATCAGGTCTGAATTATATTTAATCCGTTCAGGGGGAAGAGAAAGGTATGGCACAGCCATTTTGACAGGGAATCACATCACAGTTTACCAGTCATGTTGCTTTGGAATATAAGAAATACATTCTTCTGTTGGTTTTTCACTTTTATTTTTGGCCTATATCATTTCTAATCTTTTTTTATGATAACTAAGAATATGCAAATTCTCCCATTTCAGTGACTAAGGATTTGTCGGGGCGTAAGTAGACTGTTTTCCCAAGGCTGCTTTGCCAATAAATGGAAAGTCTCCTTCTTTTAGCTGATGTTTCCTTCAAAAGGAAAATATTTCATATTATTTAAAGGAAATATATTATGTTTTTCCAATTGTGAATTGAAGCTTTTAGATTAGTTATGTGTCCTTCCCTATAACCCCAAAGGATTCTCTCATTTAAAGATGACCTGGAGAATTGCCAGAGTCCACCAAGAGAGATACACTGATACAAGTAAAAGTGTGTTTCCAAAGCTGTGCCACAATCTTATGAAAACTGTCCCTAACCATTGCACTGTTCTTGTAAAATTGTATATACATTTTTCTTGCAGATACACTCTGGAAATGATTAAACTAGTACCACATAGTGAAAATTCATGGAACTATTTGAAAGGGTAAGAGGTCATTTTTCCATTTTTTATATAAAAAACAAAGTGGCTACATGATACATCACGGAGTATATTCCATAATCAGATTCCCAAAGGATAGTAAAGAATTTTTCATTTTTCTGGACCTAAGAGTGGAAGTGCCAGAGTGTTGTGAAAACTCCCAGCCTCTACTCTTCTCTGCACCCCCCAAGCACATACCAACGCCACTTTTAGAATAATCCACAAGTAATTAATGCCATTTTAATTGCATTTGTGAATTCTGTAGTCTTTATGTCAAAGAATGGAACACACACACATCCAGGCTCAGCTCAGCTCAGGAACAAGATAAAGCAGGGTAATTTACACACAGATTTCGCTGATGGATAGCCAGCCTTTCTGTTTTCATTTCTAGAGATCTCCACCTACAAGCTAACTTACTCCTCAAAAAGAAAAGGTTTCACTTGCCTGGCCACTGACATAACCAAGCTCCTTGTTGAACTTAGAGGTCTTCAAGGAAACCAGAGCACAAGTATGGAGATGTATCAGGGGAGGGGCATGTAATATCGGGACAGCTCAAGGAATGAGAAGCCATCTCAAGAAGAAACAATTTGGGCCAGGTGCAGGGGCTCGTGCACTTTGGGAGGCCGAGGCGGGTGGATCACTTGAGGCCAGCAGTTCAAGACCACCCTGGCCAACATAGTGAAATGCTGTCTCCACTAAAAAAAAAAAAAAAATTTAGCCAGGCATGGTGGTGCACACCTGTAATCCCAGCTACTTGGGAGGGTGAGGCACAAGAATTGCTTGAACCCAGGAGGCAGAGGTTAGAGTGAGCCAAGGTCACACCATTGCACTCAAGCCTGGGTGAAAGAACAAGGCTCTGTCTCAAAAAAAAAAAAAAAGAGAAGAAGAAGAAAAAAGAAAGGAAAGGAAAGGAAAGGAAAGGAAAGAAGGAAAGGAAAAGGAAAGGAAAGGAAAAGAAGGAAAGGAAAGGAAAGGAAAGGAAAGGAAAGGAAAAGGAAAGGAAAGGAAAAGGAAAGGAAAGGAAAGGAAAAAGGAACAGAAAGGAAAGGAAAGGAAAGGAAAGGAAAAGGAAAGGAAAAAGGAAAGGAAAGGAAAGGAAGGAAAGGAAAAAGGAAAGGAAAGGAAAGGAAAGGAAAAGGAAAAAGGAAAGGAAAGGAAGGAAAGGAAGGAAAGGAAAGGGAAAGGAAAGGAAAGGAAAGGAAAAAGGAAAGGAAAGGAAAGGAAAGGAAAGGAAAAAAGGAAAGGAAAAAGGAAAGGAAAGGAAAGGAAAGGAAAGGAAAAAGGAAAGGAAAGGAAAGGAAAGGAAAGGAAAGGAAAGGAAAGGAAAGGAAAAGGAAAGGAAAGAACATCTCTCATGGTTTTGTCCTTTACTTCTTAAGATGACTTATTTTGCATATTGTACAGATTGAGTTCTAAAGGAACACTTTTAAACTTCATTTTAAAACTAATTCTACTTAGCTCTTAATTACTCTTTTTTTTTTTTTTTTTTTTTTTTTTTTTTTGAGGTGGGATTTCTCTCCGTCGCCCAGGCTGAAGTAGTGCAGTGGCACAATCATAGCTCACTGCACTCTCGATCTCCTGGGCTCTAGTGATTCTCTCACCTCAGTCTCTCAAGTAGCTGGGATAGAGGCACATCACTAGGTGTAGCTGAGTTATTATTATTATTATTATTTAGTAGAGATGAGATCTTGCTATATTACCCAGGCTGGTCTTGAACTCATGAGTTCAACTGTTCCTCCTGCCTCAGCCTCCCAAAGTGTTGCAATTACAAGTGTGAACCACTGCACCTGGCCAGCTCTTAATTAAGACTCACATAATTTGAAAGTTTTATTTCATTTCAGCCTCATTCATTCAAAACAAGTCTCCATTTCTTCTTTGTGTCTCAGGATTTATTTTCTCTTGATCTTTCTACTGCTTCTGTTCTTCCTTCACACACAAGTTTTTCTTTTGTTTTGTTTGTTTTAGGATTTTGCAGGATTGTGGTCTTTCTAAATATGTTAACCTGTTAAATCAATTACTCGGTTTACAATCAAGTCTTAGTTCCCCCTACCTAATTGCCTTTTCTTGTTGATATCTACGAAGACATGCTAGAAAGCCAGTGTGACAATACAGAAGACATTCTTAATAAAGCATTAGAGGTAAACCTGATGGGCTGATAGGGCTCAGTGCTTTCATTGTTGGTATCTCAGAATTGGGTCTGGCCAGTGCTCTTACCTTTATTATTTCTTTACTTCTGCTACTTTCAGATTTGGTTTTCTCCAGTTTTTATACTGCCTTTAGGTACAGAGTGAGGTTATTGAATTTTTTTTAAATGTAGTTGTTTATATCTACACATTTTCTTTCAAATTCTACTTTCGCTGTATTCATTAAGTTTTGGTATGTTTTGTTTTTATTTTGTCTCAAGATATTTTATAATTTCACTTGTGATTTATTCTTTCACTGGTAGTTTAAGAGTGTATTGTTTAATTTCTATATATTTATGAATTTTTCAGTTTTCATTTTTTTATTTATCTGTTGTTTCCTCCACTGTGGTTGTAAATTATATTTTGTATGATTTAAAACTTTATAAAATGATTAGGACGTATTTTTGTGGATGAAGATATGGCCTATCCTAGAGAAAGTTCCATATCCACTTAAAAAGCATGTATATTCTGCTGTTGTTGGGTGGGCTGTTCTATACATGTGTATTAGCTCTAAATGGTTTATACTGTTGTTCAAGTCTTCTATTTCTCATGAAGCTTCTGTCTGTTTTTTTCTATCCATTAATTTAAATGAGGTATTGAAGTGTCCAGCTACTGTTATAGAACTGTGTGTTAATCCTTTCAATTCTGTTAATTTTTTTCAGCTTTGCTGAGGTATATTTGAGAAATACATATTGTACATATTCAAGGTTTACAATCTGATGTTTCTATATATATGCACATTCTGAAATGATTACCAAAATGAAGTCAATTAACATATAAATTACTTCACATAATAGTTACCTTTTTTGTGTGCATGCATGAGATAAGAATACTTGCCCCATCCCTAGTGACTACAGAGCGGCCATTCCAGCTGCTCCAGGCTCAAGCAGAGGAGAGCGGGGCGGGTGGCACCGCCAGGGGGGCCCTCAGGCCTGGAGGGCAGGCATTCCAGAGGCTGCCCAGGCCAAGGTGCAGCTGCCCTCTGCCCTGTATGTGCAGGGAGCAGCTGCCTGTCATCTCCCAAGCCTGCTCAGGCTGCTGGCATCGCAGAACAGGGGCCCGATATCCCTGTGGCTGCACAGGAGCAAGAACCGAGAACCTGCCGCTCAAACCCATCCCAGGTGACTGTGCAGTGCTCATGCCAGCAGCTCCTGTCTCCCTGTGGTGGAGGAGCCAGGTGGGAGGCACAGCTTGGGGTCCCTCAGGCTGAACAGGCTGACGATCCCCAGGCCTCCTAGGCCATGCCCCTTCAGCCAGCCTGGGCACCCCAGCTGCAGCTGCCCTCTGTGTGCAGGCAGCAGCCTCCGAGAAACCTCTAAGCCCGCCTGCACTCTTAACACCTCAGAACCGGGGAGCAGATGTCCTGGTGGCTGCAGCCAAGCCAGATGTTCTGCCCGATGGCGGCTGCACAGGGGCGAGAATTGCCGCTCAATCCTATCCCTGGTGGCTGCAGAGGGCCCCTGGCCAGCGGTACCGACCTCTGGCAGATGCCAGGGCAGGGCCTGGCAGGCTCTCAGGCTCAGTGCACTCGTGATTCAGAGGCTGCCCAGGCCATGCTCCGCCACCTGGACACCTAAGTTGCTGCGGCCCTCCGCCTGCGGGCAGCAGCTCCTTGGCAACTCCCAAGGTCTCTGGTGCCATTCTACCAAGACCTGATAATAACACCAGTAGGTGAACGTTGAGTTGGAAAACTCAGTAAGTCTAAAGTCTTTGTTGGATCTGTTCTATTTATTAGAGTTTTATGTACTTGCTTCTCCATCAGCTGTAACTCTGCCTCAGCCTCCTTTGTTAATTGCGGAGGGCTAGTGAGACTAGGATCTCCTCTAAGGATAGAAAATAGATTACTCATGGCATAGGTAGGAAGCCTACAGGAGGTCATATCCAATTCATGTCCCCTAGTAATTTTTGAAAGTTATTCAATGCTTTCAATTGATCCCTACATATGGTTACTTTCTGTGGCATTATTGTAGTGTCATTTACTAAGGTCCCCAAGTAAGAGTAAGGGGTAGTAGTTTGAATTTTGTCAGGAGTTATAGCTAAACCGGCATTAGAAATCGAGTTTTGCAAGTGATCATAACATTAGAGTAGTATTTCCTGAGTGGAGAGAGCACAAAGAATATAATTTATATAATGAATAATATAACACTGTGGAAAATTTTTACAAGAATTTTTTGTAATCCTGGGTGTCATCAGAGAACATCATATTTTATAACTAAGGATCCCAAGGCTCAAAGAGTGAAGTAACTTGCACGGGTCAAACAACAAATCATTTGCAGAGTTGGTAAGAAGCATATTTGCCTGGATATTCCTCAGTTAGGAATGTCCCTATGATGTTACCTCGTGGGCCAACCTTCCAGTATTGATTGCGTTGTTTTTGGTCCAAAGAAAGCATTTAAAGAAAAAGAGAATCCTGTAAGAAATGGAAAGTTCTCCTAAAAGCTATGTGAATCTCAAACTGAAACTGTGAAAAACCTTCCCCAGACATCTGAACTGGTTTCACTAAACCTTCTGAAGATTTGCAAGTGTACTGAAGTCTCCTTTAGGCCTTCAGAGACTTCATAGGAGCTAGTGGGCTTCTGCAGAACTTCACTGATTACCTTAAAGAAATAGGGATTGAATGAAGCTTTGAGGACACTGAGAACACTGATAAGTTGAGGGGGAAATTGAATAAAAACAAACAAGATGCTCACATTACCCGGATGTATGGTATTAGGTCTAACATTTAAGTCTCTAAATCTTGAATTAATCTTCGTATAAGGGGTAAGGAAAGGATCCAGTTTCAGCTTTCTACTTATGGCTAGCCAATTTTCCCAGCACCATTTATTAAATAGGGAATCCTTTCCCCATTTCTTGTTTCTCTCAGGTTTGTCAAAGATCAGATGGCTGTAGATGTGCGGTATTATTCTGAGGACTCTGTTCTGTTCCATGGTCTATATCTCTGTTTTGGTACCAGTACCATGCTGTTTTGGTGACTGTAGCCTTGTAGTATAGTTTGAAGTCAGGTAGCGTGACGCCTCCAGCTTTGTCCTTTTGACTTAGGATTGTCTTGGCAATGCGGGCTCTTTTTTGGTTCCATATGAACTTTAAAGCAGTTTTTTCCAATTCTGTGAAGAAAGTCATTGGTAGCTTGATGGGGATGGCATTGAATCTATAAATAACCTTGGGGAGTATGGCCATTTTCACGATATTGATTCTTCCTATCCATGAGCATGGTAGCCAAAATTGACAAATGGGATCTAATTAAACTAAAGAGCTTTTGCACAGCAAAAGAAACTACCATCAGAGTGAACAGGGCAACCTACAGAAGGGAGAAAATTTTTGCAACCTACTCATCTGACAAAGGGCTAATATCCAGAATCTACAAAGAACTCAAACAAATATACGAGAAAAAAACAAACAACCCCATCAAAAAGTGGGGAAAGGATATGAACAGACATTTCTCAAAAGAAGATATTCATACAGCCAACAGACACATGAAAAAATGCTCATCATCACTGGCATCAGAGAAATGCCAAATCAAACCCACAATGAGATACCATCTCACACCAGTTAGAATGGCAATCATTAAGAAGTCAGGAAAAACAGGTGTTGGAGAGGATGTGGAGAAATAGGAACACTTTTACACTGTTGGTGGGATTGTAAACTAGTTCAACCATTATGGAAAACAGTATGGCAATTCCTCAAGGATCTAGAACTAGATGTACCATATGACCCAGCCATCCCACTACTGGGTATATACCCAAAGGATTATAAATTAGTCTACTACAAAGACACATGTACACGTATGTTTATTGCGGCACTATTCACAATAGCAAAGACTTGGAATCAACCCAAATGTCCATCTGTGACAGACTGGATTAAGAAAATGTGGCACATATACACCATGGAATACTATGCAGCCATAAAAAAGGATGAGTTTGCGTCCTTTGTAGGGACATGGATGCAGCTGGAAACCATCATTCTTAGCAAACTATCACAAGAACAGAAAACCAAACACCGCATGTTCTCACTCATAGGTGGGAACTGAACAATGAGATCACTTGGACTCGGGAAGGGGAACATCACACACTGGGGTCTATCATGGGGAGGGGGGAGGGGGGAGGAGGGAGGGATTGCATTGGGGAGTTATACATGATATAAATGATGAATTGATGGGTGCTGACGAGTTGATGGGTGCAGCACACCAACATGGCATAAGTTTACATGTAACCGGATGTTATGTCAGCAGAAATTGACAATTAAAACTCAGTATCTGATCTCACCATTGTGTAAAGTTATACATAGACAACCAGATCTTGGCATGTTTTGAAGACTTTCTGATAAGAGTCTACAACTATGACTAGCAGCTGAAAGGAAGCAGGAAGTCTTAGTGATGGACTGAGTGTCATTACTTCATCCTGCACCTGCTACCTCACGTGCAAAATGGGGATAATAATAATCTCCTACCTTTTAAGTTGTAGTGAGGATTAAATGAGTTAATACATCAAAGGTGCTCATACCAATGACTGGTATACATACGTGCTCAATAAATATTAGCTTACACCAATCTCGTCCATCCACCTTCCCCCATTTTGTTTTTGCTAGCTCATTTGTTTTTTTAACTGGCAGAGTCTGGAATTTGTACAGTGGACTGCTTACCTGCACATGTGCATGTACTTCTCTCAACCAATTAAGGTCACACCATTACCCTGGCTAGAGAGGAATGGTAGGGGGTATAATTCTGACCAATGAGACACAAGTTTCCCGGGGTTAGGGTGTGTTCAGGGAAGGTTTCTTTCCAAAATAAGTGTCTTGGAAAAAGTGTGTAATTCTTTATCCTAAAGATGCTCTCTCTACATGTATAATGACCTGTAACAGCAGAGCCATCTTGGCACTGTGAAGGAAGCAAGAAGAACGGTGAAAACAATGATGACATTGTTGAGTTGAAGAATTAACCCTGAAGTTCCTGCCTCTGGATCTGTTAAATGAAATGATAAATTTTCCAAACCCCTGAACCTGATCTCAGTAAGTTTTCCAGACACATGAGGTAGATAAACCATGAAAAGAAAAATAGTAATGTCAGTGATCTGGTTTAGATCTGTGTCCCCACCCAAATCTCATGTTCAATTGCAGTCTCCAGGTGGGAGGCGACTGGATCATGGGGGTGGTTTCTAATGGTTTAGCACCATCCCCCTAGTGCTGTTCTCATGATGGAGTTCTTATGATGGAGTTCTCATGAGATCTGGTTGTTTAAAAGTGTGCGGCACTTCCCCCCATTTCCTCCTGCTCCTACCATGTAAGACATGCCTGCTTACCCTTTCCCTTCTGTCATGATCACAAGTTTCCTGAGGCCTCCCCAGAGGTCAAGCAGGTAGCCAGCATCATTTTTCCTGAACAGCGTGCAGAAATGTGAGCCAATTCAACCCCTTCTTTCTACATTACCCAGTCTCCGTTATTCATTTACAGCAATGTGAGAAGAGACCAATACAGCCACGTGGTAAATGTTAAGTGCTTGGATTGGGATGGTCTGAGAAAGCAACATAGGTGGTCATATCTGAGCAGAGGTCTCAAAGAAGAAAAACATAGATGGGCAAAGAGAGGAGGGAACATTCTAAATAGGGGAAATAGTGTAAACAAATGTAGGGGAGAGTTAGGGATTATATTAGTTTGCTAGGGTTGCCATAACAAAACACCACAAAACTATTTCTCATAGTTGGAGGTATGAAATTCAAGATGAAAATGTCCACATGGTTGACTTTATTCTGCGACCTCTCACCCTGGTTTGTAAATGGCTGCTCTTTGCTGTTTCTTCACATGATCTTTTATCTGTGTGAATGTATCCTTGGCGTTCCTTTGTGTGTCCCAATTTTTTCTTCTTATACAGATATCAGTCAGGTTGGATTAGAGCAAACCCCAATGACCTTATTACAATTTAATCGTATCTTTACAATACAGTCATTTCTGAGGTACTGGGGGTTAGGACCTCAAAATATGAATTTTTGGGGTACACAATTAAGCACATAACAGAAATTAAAAGGGGTCTTAGGGTCAAAGGTTAGAGAGCACTGGGAGGTAAAGTTGAAAGGTTATGTTATAGGGCCAGATAGTTAGGTCATCTTGAATACTGGGTCTAGATTTTACTTTTGCAGCAGCAGGGAAGCAACGTAGATCTTTAAGAAGAAGAATTTGGCAGCAGTGTGTCTCGGGTATATAACAAGGGAAAGAGTGGGAGTATGAAAAATGGGTTAGAATTGTCACTGCATATAGTCCAAACAGGCACTGATAAGAACTGAACTCAGGAGAGGAAGTCGAAGGGATTGAGTGAAAGAGAAACTGAGAAGAAAAGGACAAGATGTATGTTTTAGTCTCTGCTTTCTGTTGCTATAAGTGAATAACTGAGACTGGGCTATTTATAAAGAAAATAAATTTGGTTTTTATCCTTCTGGAGGCTGGGAAATCCACGGTCTCAGGGCCACATCTGATGAGAGCCTTCTTGCTGGTGGGGACTCTCACAGGAGAGTCCACCAGAGACAGCCAACCTGACTTTTTAAACAGACCCACTTTTGTGATAACTAACCCACTCCCATCATAACCCATTAATACATCAACCCATGAAAGAAGTAATCAATTTATTATTCATGAGGCCCAGCCCTCATAATTCAGTCACTTCTTAAAGGCTCCACCTCCCACCATGGCTACATTGGGGATTACATTTCAACATGAGTTTCAGAGGGAACCATCAGACCACAGCAATGTATGTTTAGACTTTTCCAACAGTCAAGCCAGTGGAAGCTGTGCCATAATAATTCAGCTTGTAAAAAGAAGTATTATCATTAAAGGTTGTGAGGCCTGGGACATAGGTGTTCCAGCTTACTAACACTGAAGACTAACTGTTTGAAAAGGAATAGGCTTCCTTTCTGGGTATGGAATATGCCAGAGATGTTCAAAAAATCAGTTTTATAAAAGGCATAAAAGTACCGGGTAGGAGATTGGATGATTACATAGTCTTCATCTATGGTTAAGGGTCAGAAGTCTAAAGGTTTCATTTAGAACCCAGAGTAGGTAAAACATTTGTAGCTAACATCCTAAATTGCCCAGTCTTCTCTCAGAGATAATCTAGGGTAAGGTAGTTCTGTCCAACCCTGGCTGGAGGAGACCCTTTTGTTGGTTAGTTTGGGCAATACTCAGCATGCCTGAAGGGGAACAGATGTTATTTCAGTCACTGGTGGTTATGTAAATAGAGCAAATGGGCTTGAGAAATTAAGAATTTGATCACCGAAATGAAAACTTAGAATTGCAAGATCTTTTGTATTAAAAACTTAACATTTATGACTTTTGTAGATTGTAATCACTAAACAAAATGCTTGTTTTAAAAAGTATTTTATTAAATTTGTTTAATTACAAAAGAAATGTGTGCTTAATTTCTTTTTAAAGTTGAAAGTAAACTATAAAACTACTCTTTCATCCTCCTCAGTCTAGCTTCCTTAGGGACAGGCACTGTAAACAGTTACATCTGTAACACTCTAGACCTTTTACTGTACATCCCCCATCTCCACCATACACACATACAAACACACATTTTCAGAGCTATACTTTAAGAAGTATATATTACATAATCTGTATTTATATATAGTATGCATATATAATCATATACTTTACATATATACCAGTATATGTGCATATATTATGCATGCAAAGGTATATAATTTTTCTTTAATGAAACCAGTATTTGCATTAAACATTGTCCAATAATTTGCATTTTACTTATATATAATTTAATTAGTATATACATTCTCAAATAGCCAATATTTTAAATATTTTCTTAAATAATAAGGCAAATATAGAATAAAGTCTCATAGAGATTATTTAAGAACTAGAAAAATAGGTACACCAAGGAAGTTATAATGAAACAATGAATTTTCTGTTAGTTCCCAAATATTACAACATGTAGGGTTATTCCATCCTGAACATTTTCATTGGCCTCTTGAAGGAAGAAAAATACAATGACTTAATATGTCCTTACACTTTATTAATAGGCAAACATTTCCAGGTGCTTTCCTTTCAGATATTTAACTTTTTTATCTAAATAGAAAGAACACACATAGAGTACCAATTTCATATTTGCCAAATGGTACATGTAGTCAAAAATAGGTCTTTTTCCTTGGTTCTCCAGCTCCGTAATTTATTTCTCCAGAGGCCACCATTAAGCAGTTTCTTTTTTTTTTTATTTATTTTTTTTTATTTTTTATTTTTTATTTTTTTATTATACTTTAAGTTCTAGGGTACATGTGCATAACGTGCAGGTTTGTTACATATGTATACTTATGCCATGTTGGTGTGCTGCACCCATCAACTCGTCAGCACCCATCAATTCATCATTTATATCTTGTATAATTCCCCAATGCAAGCCCTCCCTCCTCCCCCCTACCCCCTCCCCATGATAGGCCCCTGTGCGTGATGTTCCCCTTCCCGAGTCCAAGTGATCTCATTGTTCAGTTCCCACCTATGAGTGAGAACATGCGGTGTTTGGTTTTCTCTTCTTGTGATAGTTTGCTAAGAATGATGGTTTCCAGCTGCATCCATGTCCCTACAAAGGACGCAAACTCATCCTTTTTTATGGCTGCATAGTATTCCATGGTGTATATGTGCCACATTTTCTTAATCCAGTCTGTCACAGATGGACATTTGGGTTGATTCCAAGTCTTTGCTATTGTGAATAGTGCCACAATAAACATACGTGTACATGTGTCTTTGTAGTAGAATAATTTATAATCCTTTGGGTATATACCCAGTAGTGGGATGGCTGGGTCATATGGTACATCTAGTTCTAGATCCTTGAGGAATTGCCATACTGTTTTCCATAATGGTTGAACTAGTTTACAATCCCAGGCAAGAGAAAGAAATCAAGGGTATCCAGTTAGGAAAAGAAGAAGTCAAATTGTCCCTGTTTGCAGATGACATGATTGTATATTTAGAAAACCCCATCGTCTCAGCCCAAAATCTCCTTAAGCTGATAAGCAACTTCAGCAAAGTCTCAGGATACAAAATTAATGTGCAAAAATCACAAGCATTCTTATACACCAGTAACAGACAAGCAGAGAGCCAAATCAGGAATGAACTTCCATTCACAATTGCTTCAAAGAGAATAAAATACCTAGGAATCCAGCTTACAAGGGATGTAAAGGACCTCTTCAAGGAGAACTACAAACCACTGCTCAGTGAAATCAAAGAGGACACAAACAAATGGAAGAACATACCATGCTCCTGGATAGGAAGAATCAATATCGTGAAAATGGCCATACTGCCCAAGGTTATTTATAGATTCAATGCCATCCCCATCAAGCTACCAATGAGTTTCTTCACAGAATTGGAAAAAACTGCTTTAAAGTTCATATGGAACCAAAAAAGAGCCCACATTGCCAAGACAATCCTAAGTCAAAAGGACAAAGCTGGAGGCGTCACGCTACCTGACTTCAAACTATACTACAAGGCTACAGTCACCAAAACAGCATGGTACTGGTACCAAAACAGAGATATAGATCAATGGAACAGAACAGAGTCCTCAGAAATAATACCACACATCTACAGCCATCTGATCTTTGACAAACCTGAGAGAAACAAGAAATGGGGAAAGGATTCCCTATTTAATAAATTGTGCTGGGAAAATTGGCTAGCCATAAGTAGAAAGCTGAAACTGGATCCTTTCCTTACCCCTTATACGAAGATTAATTCAAGATGGATTAGAGACTTAAATGTTAGACCTAATACCATAAAAACCCTAGAAGAAAATCTAGGTGGTACCATTCAGGACATAGGCATGGGTAAGGACTTCATGTCTAAAACACCAAAAGCAACGGCAGCAAAAGCAAAAATTGACAAATGGGATCTCATTAAACTAAAGAGCTTTTGCACAGCAAACGAAACTACCATCAGAGTGAACAGGCAACCTACAGAATGGGAGAAAATTTTTGCAACCTACTCATCTGACAAAGGGCTAATATCCAGAATCTACAAAGAACTCAAACAAATATACGAGAAAAAAACAAACAACCCCATCAAAAAGTGGGGAAAGGATATGAACAGACATTTCTCAAAAGAAGATATTCATACAGCCAACAGACACATGAAAAAATGCTCATCATCACTCGCCATCAGAGAAATGCAAAGCAAAACCACAATGAGATACCATCTCACACCAGTTAGAATGGCAATCATTAAGAAATCAGGAAACAACAGGTGTTGGAGAGGATGTGGAGAAATAGGAACACTTTTACACTGTTGGTGGGATTGTAAGCAGTTTCTTATACATTCTAAAGATGTATCTTAGTATTCTATACATTTAAAATCAGACAATATTCACAAAGCAACACCATATCACCACCCATCAAAATCACTGCACTTGCATGAGTGCAAGCACACCTCATTTTATCGCACTTTGCAGATATTACATTTGTTCTTTTTTAAAAATTGCAGGTTTGTGGCAACCCTGCACTGAGCAAGTCTATCAGCACCATTTCTCCAACACCACATGCTCAATTAGTGTCTGTGTCCCACGTGGGTAGTTCTCAAAATACTTCAAACCTTTTGGTTATTGTTGTATTTGTTATGGTAATCTGTGAGCAGCAATCTTCAATGTTATTATTATAATTGTTTTGTTCTGACAATATTAAAGTTAGGCCAATTTGTAACCTTAGAATGGCCAAGTGTTCAAGTGAAAAAAGAGTTGCTCACCTTTCTCACTTTAAATCAGAAGCTAGAAATAATTAAGCTGAGTGAAGATGGCATATTGAAAGCCGGGATATGCCTAAAGCCAGGTCTGTTTTATCAAACTGTAAGGTAAGTTGTGAATGCAAAAAAAGAGTTCTTGAAGGAAATTGAAAATGGTACTCCAGTAAGCACACAAATGATAGGAAAGCAAAGCAGCCTTATTCAGAGAAAGTTTGAGTTGTCTGGATAGAAGGTCAAATTGGCCACAACATTCCTTTAAGCCAAAACCTAATCCAGAGCAAGGCACTAACTCCAATTCTATGAAGGCTGAGAGAGGTGAGGAAGCTGTAGAAGAAAAGTTTGAAGCTGGCAGAGGCTGGTTCATGAGGTTTAAAGAAAGAAGCTGTCTCTACAACATAAATGCAAGCTGAAGCAGCAAGTACCGATGTAGATGTAGATGTTGTAGTAAATTATCCATAAGACATAGCTAGATTGTTGATGAAGGTGGCTACGCTACACAGATTTTCATTACAGATGAATCAGCCTTCTATTGGACAAAGATGCCATGTACGACTGTTAAAGAAGAGAAGTCAATGCCTGGCTTCAAAGCTACAAAACACAGGTTCCCTCTTGTCAGGGAATAATGCAACTGGTGACTTTATGTTGAAATAAATTCTCATGTACCATTCTGAAAATCCTACAGCCCTATGCAAAATCTACTCTGCCTGTGCTCTAGAATTGGAACAATAAAGCTTGGGTGGAGCACATTTGTTTGTTTACAGCATGGTTTACTGAATATTTAAAGCCCACTGTTGAGACCTACTGCTCAGAATAACAGATTTCTTTCAAAATATAACTGCTCTTGACAATGCTCCTAGTCACCTGAGAGCTCTGATGGAGATGTACAAGGAGATTAATGTTTTCATGCCTGCCAAAACTAAATTAATAATTTGTTGTTGTTACCCAGGCTGGAATGCAGTGGTATGACCATAGCTCAATATAACCTCAAACTACTGGGCTCAAGAGATTCTCCTGCCTCAGCCACCCAAGTAGCTAGGACCACAGACATGTCCCACCATGCCCAGCCAAATTTTCCATTTTCATAGAGACTTTGTCTCACTTTGTTGCCCAGGCTGGTCTCGAACTCCTGGAACTATTTTCCACCTTATAAATCACAACTCAAAAAAGATATGTGAGTCATCAAGGGCTTGCATATATTCACTGAAGTTTGAGAAATTAAGATTATTAGGTCAGGTATCAGAGTCTAATTTGCTGTTTTGAATCTTTAGTGTTTTGAAAACAGGAAGATATCTTTGCAGTAAGACATCTACCTATCATATGTGCTCTTCTGAAAGTAGGAGGATTTGCTTTCCTTGTGTCACTGCTGCATCACCATCCACGGCACTATTTCTGGTCTACGTTTCAGGGTTACCATAGCTGGGTGAAGCTGGCAACCTGTGGGGTAAGATAATCTCATCTCTAGTCACAATCTTACTTTTTCTGTCATAGGATTATCTAAACATATCACTGGTAGTAGCTTATTTCTGATCATGGTTCTTAATGTCTCTCAAATTACTCATGCAGCATTTTGCATCTAGAAATACCTTTATCTAACAACACAAACTACTGGTTTGCATCATGATAAAATCAGTCTTTTAGCTATCAGAAGTGTACTTTAGACTTACTGTTTAAGTAAGTCGACTTTTAATTGTATTAATCATTCCTAGCACTTTAAATCTTCTCACGTAAAAATGGAAGGCCACTTTTTCAGCCATTGTGAGCTTTGAAATGAATATGTACCTTAAGAAGAAGATGGCCTTGGGTATCTGAAAATGTCATACTTGAGTATGAGGCTATATTTACCTGCATCTTCAGGTTTCTTCTTTCAAACTCTAATATATTTTCTTGTTTTTCTTCTATATCTTTTAGAATGGCACTGAGGGTCTGATGCTATCAGATAAATATACTTGAAACTTCATTACAAACAGGTAGATTTGCTCTCTGATATGCCATCGACAAACACAGAGGAAATAAAATACTAAAGAAAGTGTTCCTAAAAATGTTCATTTATCTTTATGCTCAAAATATACTCATACTTTGTATAAGCTTAGCTGTATAAGTGTTGCAGACTTGAACAAAAGCAAACAAATATATTTTGAATTATGTAGTAGATCTCCTGGAAAATAGAATGTAAAAGTAACAATAATAAGAAATCAGTTTCTTACTGACTTCTGTTGAAACTATAGGTGTAGGAGAAAAATAAGTCAGCACATAATATTGAAAGCGCATACATATAACAAGTTCACTTTAAGGCCTTATGACTCTCATTGCACAATATTAAAATCTTATACATAATCTTAGAAATACAAAACACTATGCTCTCAAAAACTCACAAAGGGGACTTAATACCACTCCTACATGCCCTTGCCAGTACTAATCTTCCTGCCTGGAATGCTTTCAATTCACTCTGCCCTGATCCTTTTCTTTCCCTATGAGAGAGAGAATCGTGGATTGAGCTCTGGAACCAGATTTCCAGGGTGTAAATCCTGGCTTCACATGTTCCTCTCTGGGTGACTCCAGCAAGTTACTTATCCTCTCTGTGTCTGAATTGTATATAACACATTAAAATGCTAAGGACAATGTAAGCACAAAGTAAGAACTCATTAAACAGTGAATATTATTATCATAAAAAATCCATCTCATACAGGAAATTTCTGACTTATCCATGCGGATTTCCTTTTCTCAGAATTCAGACTTTCAGTGCTACATAATTTAACACTAACATAATAATGTCTTACACATTCTATTTCCTCATCAGGACAATGAGATCTTGTAGGCAGAAGCATGCCCTTTATATTTGTATATGGTTTTGTCATTATGGGTTCATATAGCTATTGCTCCATTAATGATGACTGATGGATTGACACATATCACCTATCCTTTAATATACTCTCAATACACATTCATTTCTAAAACAGGTAGGTCCTCAAAGCCTTCTGAAGTATGTTGCCCTGAAATTTTACTTTGGTGCCCACAAAAGATATTTTTTAAAGTATGTAATAAAATAATCTAATTATTTGGCAAAGCAATCTTACTGCTGTCATTTATTAAATCCATCAAAGTAAAATTACAAAGTACAAATTTTAAAAACAAGCAAATAAAAACCCACTAAGGTTTACCACTTTATACAGTGAATGATTTATGGTTATAAAAGCAAACAAAAGGCCAGAACTTGTGCCCAGGCTAAGCTCTATCCACAGATTAGGATAAAGAAAACATGGTGCCAACTTTACTTTCTGCTTTGCTCATATTGTGGAAGTACTCAGTCGTGGACACTATGGGCCAAGACTTATCCAAAATAAGTTTTCATTGAGGATGCTACCTTGGTGAAGATTTTGTGTCTAGTTAAGTTTTGTGATTTTGTCCAGCTAAGAATATCCAGCAATCGATATATATTTTATTAAGCAACTGCTATGTTCTTTTTACTAAAGCTACCTTTACATGGTGGATTTTGTAGTGAAGTGTATTACTATAAACCATATAGGATCAAGGACAGCTAAACCAGGCTGCCTAATCCTCTTCTCTGTTTGGATTCCAGAATCTTTTCCATATCCTGTATCTCCTAGACACTTATGGAAGTGAGTGAAGACATATTTATGACAGTGGCAATGTCTGTGGATAAGAAGTAGCCAAACAATTCAAACTAGGTATAAAGGATAGCAGCTACTCCATAGTTCTGCATTCAAAGCAGATAATTAAGAGTTAACCACATAGCATAACTTCCATGTCCATTCTTTTCACTATCTTATCTTTTATGATAAAAAACATGTCAATCTTTGTATCATTAAAATGGAGAGTACTGCCATTAGCCAATAACTAACTGGCTGGCTCAAAGAATGGCATTTTCTAAGGTGAAGAACGAAGTAACTTTAATTTCACTCACTACAGAAAGGCTTTCTCTTGATCTGTCTTGGTGTGAAAGGGAAGGTGAATCAATAGTGTTGCTATCATCACAAAAACACTTTATGTCTTTTAGATCGGACACCAGGACCTTTTTCTTAAAAAAGTAAAATTAGAAAATATAATAAGAATGTGCAAAAATATAGTTTTGTTTTTCAGTTTTCCGGTGATGAGGATGGGAAGGAAAAATCAAGTCTACAACTATTACAATATCTTAGCACTCATCATCATCATTAATTGGCTATTAATATACGGCTAACATTTACTGAGCACTTGTCACATGCTGGGTGCCAAAAAGTTTCCATAAATCATCTTATTTAATCTTCATATGAACCTGTGAAATCGGGAGTTTATTATATCCATTTTACAGAAGATGAAAGTGAGGCTTAGAGGGTTCAAGAAGTTGTCCAATGTCACAGAGCTAGAACTGAAACCCAATCTTATCTCTCCAAAGTCCATGCTGTAAACCACTATGACTTGATTAATTGCCTCTGTAAAGTTCTCTTGGACCCTACTTGCTAAGGATGTTGGTAGGCCAGGGGAGAAGCGTGTGACACAATTGCTCTACCCATCATTCTCCCTCATGGTGAGAATATAGATATATTCCTATTTTCTTCTATGAGTCAAGGTTTGAGTATGAGGGAAAAGGAAGAACAATTCCCTCCCCTCAATACTTGATAAAATATAAAGTATTTCTAAAAATGGTTAATAAAATTTTGCCTGATTGTACATTCCCTTGAAATATTCTTTTCACTGTAATATACATATACATATTCAAGTATGTTTCTTTAACAAATTACTATGCTAGAATACTAGCTTCTTTAAAAGTTGGCATGTCCATCTGTGACAGACTGGATTAAGAAAATGTGGCACATATACACCATGGAATACTATGCAGCCATAAAAAAGGATGAGTTTGCGTCCTTTGTAGGGACATGGATGCAGCTGGAAACCATCATTCTTAGCAAACTATCACAAGAACAGAAAACCAAACACCGCATGTTCTCACTCATAGGTGGGAACTGAACAATGAGATCACTTGGACTCGGGAAGGGGAACATCATGCACTGGGGCCTATCATGGGGAGGGGGGAGGGGGGAGGAGGGAGGGATTGCATTGGGGAGTTATACATGATATAAATGATGAATTGATGGGTGCTGACGAGTTGATGGGTGCAGCACACCAACATGGCATAAGTATACATATGTAACAAACCTGCACGTTATGCACATGTACCCTAGAACTTAAAGTATAATAAAAAAAAAAAAAAAAGTTGGCATGAATCCAACTGATGTATGAATCATTACAAATTTTGAAGTAATGGAAACTTAGTTGCAAAAACTTCAGTATGTCGTACTTTTCCAACCCTACTACAACTAACCTGATTTGCCTGGCTTCAATTACATTTCCATCCCAAACCCAAAGTTAGGAGATTAACGTTTGTTTGATGAATGCTATAGATTTCATTTCAACATGTAACTCCAATCCAATAGGATATATGATCTATAAATTAAACCATATTTTTAAATGCTAATTTCTAAAAATAAATAATGGATTTTAAAGAGTTTAATAAACATAGGACACATCTATCCCACATATGAAAAAATTTACACAACAAATAGAAAGATTTTCCTAAGCAGAGATGTATCTCTATATAAAATAGCAGTAACATTAATATAGATATCATTGACTATAGCATCACTCTCATATCTATTATTGGTCTCAATAGCATCAGAAGATTTCAGTAATTCTTTCCTTTTTTCATCATCGGCTTCATCCAAAGCACTCTTTTGTTTCTGATATTTTTGATTAAGGTTTGCTCAATTTTGTAGCAGAATCTCAGGTGCCTACAAAGTATTTTTTCAAAGTTATCTCTATAGACACCAAAGATGAATAATTTCTGTTTTCATCACAAAACACCACTGCCAAACATTAGAAGCTATCAAAAGAAAGTTTTCAAACTCAGGACATGAAAATGTTTCTTATATAAATTGATATGGCAATTTTTTATTATATAAATTGATACAAAAATTTTTTATTATATAAATTGATATTTGCAATTGCAAAGCTATCCCATTTGGACTGATTAGTCCTCACAAGAGAACCAAACACAAACACATGAAAGTACCATATGCTGCCTTCATTGGAGTAAGAAGTAGGCATAGGCAGGTTCAGTTCTAGATCAGTACTGCCCAGTAGAATTTCCTGTGATAATAAAGTGTTCTATATCTGCTCTGTCCAAAAGGTAACCACTAGTCACATGTGGCTTCTGAACATTTCAAATGTGGCTAATGTGACTGAAGAAATCAATTTTTTATTGAATTAATTTAAATTTAAATAGCAAAAGTAGCTAGTAGCTACTGTATTGGGAGGCACAGATCTAGATGCTGTGCAGATTAAGCCACTTGCATGTTAATGTGGAATTTCTGACACCCAGAAGGATTTAATCTCTCTAACACAGCCTCTTGCCCTTCCCCCAAGCTGCTAGAGGACACGGTAGAAAAGTGGGGTAAGAGTTGCTTCAGGGCTATATTATAAACTATATTATAAATTGTGATTAGACATAGTTGAATGACACTCTATTTAGACAAATACACACTTTACTGGTTCAGGAGGTTTTATGAACTAGCTTAGAGACCTAATACCCATTTTAATATTCTCCGTATGGAAATATGTTCCTAAATGATGAACTTTTAAAAAAATAATTTGAACTTTTTTTTTTTTAGATTCAAACAACATGTGCAGGTTAACTGCATGGGTATATTGCATGAAGCTGAGGTTTGGGGTATGAATCATCCCATCACCCAGGTATTATGCATAGTACTCAACAGAGAGTTTTCCAGCTCTTGCCCTCCTCACTCTTTTCCCTGTCTAGTAGTCTCAGTGTCTACTTCCCATATTTCTGATCTTGTGTACCCAATGTTAAGCTCCCACTTACAAGTGAGAACATGTGGTATTTGACTTTCTCTTCCTGCATTAATTCGCTGAGAATAATGCCTCCAGCTTCATCCATGTTGCTGCAAAGGACACGATTTTGTTCTTGTTTATGGCTGCATAGTATTCCATGGCATATGTGAACCACATCTTATTTATGCAATTTACCACTGATGGGCAACTTGGGTGATTTAATGTCTTTGCTATTGTGAATAGAGCTACAATTAACACACAAGTGCATGTGTCTTTTTGGCAGAACAATTTGTTTTCCTTTGGGTACGTAGCCAGTGATGGAATTTCTAGGTTGCTATGGTAGTTCCAAGTAGTGGAATTGCTAAATTGCTATGGTAGTTCCAAGTTCTCTGAGAAATCTCCAAACTGTTTTCCACAGTAATTGAACTAATTTACATTGCTACCAACAGTGTATAAGTGTTCTCTTTTCTCCACAACCTTACCAGCATCTGTTATTAACTAATAGCCATTCTGACTGGTGTGAGCTAATATCTCACTGTGACTTTGATTTACACTTCTCTGATGATTAGTGGTACTGAGCATTTGTTTCATATATTTGTTGGCCACTTGTATACTAAATGACAAACTTCACAGAATATTAAAGATAGAGGGAAACTTAGAAACCCCATCATTTTAGATACAAGGAAGCTAAGGTCAAAGAAGATGTGTTATTTTGGGGAGAAAAAAGTTTCTAATGTAAATAAGGTTGCTCTGAGTAATTCTTAAATTGTGTATTAGAAATAAACTTGTAATTGACCAAAGTGAAGAATGGTTACTAAATAGATTATGGTATAAGTCAGCCAGGAACAGTGGTACATGCCTGAAATCCCAGTACTTTGGTAGGCTGAGGCAGGAAATTGCTTGAGCCCAGGAGTTCGAGACCAGCCTGTGCAACACAGTGAGACCTCTTCTCTATAAAAAATTAGCCAGGTGTAGTGGCACACACTTCTAGTCCCAGCTAGCTACTTTACAGGTGGAGGATCACTTGAGCCTGGGAGGTTGAGGCTTCAGTGAACCATGCTAGTGCCACTGTACCCCAGGCTGGTTGAGAGATTGAGACCCGGTCTCAAAAAAAAAAAAAAAAAATTATAGTATAAGTCAATTGGTAAAAAAAAAAAAAATAATCCCACTTGCAAGAGGTAAGCAAGTGACTCACCACTGAAAAATCTTGTAGTAAGGAAAAGATTGTTAGGATTTTGTTAAAATGGAGAGCTACTGTATGCCAATGGATAAAGTATTTTTTTTTAAACTTTTGCTTATGTCCAAGGATAAAGAGGCAGAGAAATTTAGGAGCAAATAGGCCAGTAGAAATTATTAAGGATAACCTCTTAGGTGCTCTACTAGCCTAGAGGTAGCATAGCATAAAGAAAAAACTGGGCAAGATGGCCGAATAGGAACAACTCCAGTCTCCAACTCCCAGCGCGAGCGACACAGAAGACCGGTGATTTCTGCATTTTCAACTGAGGTACTGGGGTCATCTCACTAGGGAGTGCCGGACAATCGGTGCTGGTCAGCTGCTGCAGCCTGACCAGCGAGAGCTGAAGCAGGGCGAGGCATCGCCTCACCTGGAAGCGCAAGGGGGAAGGGGGATCCGTTTTCCTAGCCAGGGGAACTGAGACACACAACACCTGGAAAATCGGGTAACTCCCACCCCAATACTGCGCTGTAAGCATACAGGCATTCCAGGAGAATATATCCCACACCTGGCCGGGAGGGTCCCACGCCCACGAAGCCTCCCTCACTGCTAACACAGCAGTCTGCCGCGATCTATCTGCAAGGCAGCAGCGAGGCTGGGGGAGGGGCGCCCGCCATTGCTGAGGCTTAAGTAGGTAAACAAAGCCGCTGGGAAGCTCGAACTGGGTGGAGCTCACAGCAGCTCAAGGAAGCCTGCCTGTCTCTGTAGTCTCCACCTCTGGGGACAGCGCACAGCTGAAGACCAACAGGGGAAGTAGCGGGAGCCGGTGCAGACGCGAACGACTCTGTCTGACAGCTTTGGGGAGAGCCGCGGATCTCCCAACGCGGAGGTTGAGATCTGAGAACGGACAGACTGCCTGCTCAGGTGTGTCCCTGACCCCTGAGTAGCCTAGCTGGGAGAAATCCCCCACTAGGGGCAGTCTGACACCCCACACCTCACAGGGTGGAGTACACCCCTGAGAGGACACTTCCAAAGGAAGAATCAGACAGGTACACTCGCTGTTCAGCAATATTCTATCTTCGGCAACCTCTGCTGCTGATACCCAGGCAAACAGGGTCTGGAGTGGACCTCAAGCAATCTCCAACAGACCAACAGAGAGTCCTTCTGACTGTCAGAAGGAAAACTATCAAACAGGAAGGACACCTATACCAAAACCCCATCAGTTCGTCACCACCATCAAAGACCAGAGACAGATAAAACCACAAAGATGGGGAAGAAGCAGGGCAGAAAAGCTGGAAATTCAAAAAATAAGAGCGCATCTCCCCTGCAAAGGAGCGCAGCCCATCACCAGCAACGGATCAAAGCTGGTCAGAGAATGACTTGGACGAGAGGAGAGAAGAAGGCTTCAGTCCATCAAACTTCTCAGAGCTAAAGGAGGAATTACGTACCCAGCGCAAAGAAACTAAAAATCTTGAAAAAAGAGTGGAAGAATTGACAGCTAGACTCATTAATGCAGAGAAGATCATAAACGAAATGACAGAGATGAAAACCATGACACGAGAAATACGTGACAAATGCACAAGCTTCAGTAACCGACTCGATCAACTGGAAGAAAGAGTATCAGCGATTGAAGATCAAATGAATGAAATGAAGCGAGAAGAGAAACCAAAAGAAAAAAGAAGAAAAAGAAATGAGCAAAGCCTGCAAGAAGTATGGGATTACGTAAAAAGACCAAATCTACGTCTGATTGGGGTGCCTGAAAGTGAGGGGGAAAATGGAACCAAGTTGGAAAACACTCTTCAGGATATCATCCAGGAGAACTTCCCCAACCTAGTAGGGCAGGCCAACATTCAAATTCAGGAAATACAGAGAACGCCACAAAGATACTCCTCCAGAAGAGCAACTCCAAGACACATCATTGCCAGATTCACCAAAGTTGAAATGAAGGAAAAAATCTTAAGGGCAGCCAGAGAGAAAGGTCGGGTCACCCACAAAGGGAAGCCCATCAGACTAACAGCAGATCTCTCGGCAGAAACTCTACAAGCCAGAAGAGAGTGGGGGCCAATATTCAACGTTCTTAAAGAAAAGAATTTTCAACCCAGAATTTCATATCCAGCCAAACTAAGTTTCATAAGTGAAGGAGAAATAAAATCCTTTACAGATAAGCAAATGCTTAGAGATTTTGTCACCACCAGGCCTGCCTTACAAGAGACCCTGAAGGAAGCCCTAAACATGGAAAGGAACAACCGGTACCAGCCATCGCAAAAACTTGGCAAAATGTAAAGACCATCGAGGCTAGGAAGAAACTGCATCAACTAACGAGCAAAATAACCAGTTAATATCATAATGGCAGGATCAAGTTCACACATAACAATATTAACCTTAAATGTTAATGGACTAAATGCTCCAATTAAAAGACACAGACTGGCAAACTGGATAAAGAGTCAAGACCCATCAGTCTGCTGTATTCAGGAGACCCATCTCACATGCAGAGACATACATAGGCTCAAAATAAAGGGATGGAGGAAGATCTACCAAGCAAATGGAGAACAAAAAAAAGCAGGGGTTGCAATCCTAGTCTCTGATAAAACAGACTTTAAACCATCAAAGATCAAAAGAGACAAAGAAGGCCATTACATAATGGTAAAGGGATCAATTCAACAGGAAGAGCTAACTCTCCTAAATATATATGCACCCAATACAGGAGCACCCAGATTCATAAAGCAAGTCCTTAGAGACTTACAAAGAGACTTAGACTCCCATACAATAATAATGGGGGACTTCAACACTCCGCTGTCAACATTAGACAGATCAACGAGACAGAAAGTTAACAAGGATATCCAGGAATTGAACTCATCTCTGCACCAAGCGGACCTAATAGACATCTATAGAACTCTCCACCCCAAATCAACAGAATATACATTCTTCTCAGCACCACATCGCACTTATTCCAAAATTGACCACATAATTGGAAGTAAAGCACTCCTCAGCAAATGTAAAAGAACAGAAATTATAACAAACTGTCTCTCAGACCACAGTGCAATCAAACTAGAACTCAGGACTAAGAAACTCAATCAAAACCGCTCAACTACATGGAAACTGAACAACCTGCTCCTGAATGACTATTGGGTACATAACGAAATGAAAGCGGAAATAAAGATGTTCCTTTGATACCAAGAGAACAAGATACACAACCAAGAATTCTCTGGGACACATTTAAAGCAGTGTGTAGAGGGAAAGTATATCACTAAATGGCCACAAGAGAAAGCAGGAAAAAGATCTAAACTTTGACACTCTAAACATCACAATTAAAAGGAAAACTAGAGAAGGCATCAAGAGCAATCACATTCAGAAAGCTAGGCAGGAAGGCAAGAAATACACTAAGATCATGAGCAAAGAACTGAAGGAGATAGAGACCACAAAAAAAACCCTCCAAAAAAATCAATGAATCCTAAAGTGTGACTTGTGGTTTTTTGAAAAGATCA
>NC_044570.1:15169767-15175890 GCF_007565055.1 Rhinopithecus roxellana
TTTTTCAGAAGTACTACCATTGGCAGATTTCCAGAAAACTGTGTTAGCAACACTGAGAACAAGGAAGAGAAACGTGAACTCTGTGAGTTGCATTCAACATCGCAACTGCAGTTTCACAGAAGCTTCTTTCCACGTTTTCATTGAGGGTCATTTCCTTTTTCACCAGTAGACCGCAATGAGCTCACCAATATCACTTGCAGAACACAGCGATACAAGTTAGCAGAGCTTTTGCCTAAAGTGGAATGGTGGAAACTCTGTGTGATCAATTCACACATCAGAAAGAAACCTCTCAGAAAGCTTCCTCTCGTTGTTATCGATATGATTCTTTTTCACAATGGGCCCTATGGGCTCCCACAACTCCTTGGCAGTTCCACAAAGAGTGTTAGCAAACTGCTTCCTGAGAACTAAGCTGTAACCTCTGTGAGAGAATTCACAGAGACAGAAGAAGTTTCTCAGAAAGCTTCATTCACTCTTTTGAACTGATGTATTTCCTTTATCAGAGTAGGCCTCAATGCATCGAAAAAGTCCTTCTGAGATTCCTCAAAAAGAATTGATCATGGAGTGCAGGAAACATAAGTGTAACTCTGTGAGATGAATTCACAGACCACCAAGAGTTTCTAGAAGCTTCGTTCTAGTTTTTCATCGAGTATATTTCCTTTGTCACCGTAGCTTATTCTTTTCAGAAGTCTCCCATTGCAGATTTTCCAAAAAGTGTGCTAGCACCTGACACGGAAGAAAACGTGTAACTCTGTGGTTGAATTCACACATCGACAATGCAGTTTCACAGAAGGCTTCTTTCCGTTTTCATCTGAGGTATTCCTTTTTCACCATAGTACCTCCATGAGCTCCCAAATATCACTTTGCAGAACACAAGATAACAGAGTTAGCAAACTGTTCCAGAAGGTAAGGGTGGAACTCTGTGTGATAAGTCACACATCCGAGACAATCTCTCAGAAGCTACTCTTTAGTTAATCTGAGATATTTCTTTCTCACCTGGGCCTATGGGCTCCCACAACTCACTTTGCAGATTCCACAAAGAGTGTTACAAACTGCTCCTGAACTACCTGTAACTCTGTGAGAGGATTCACAGATCACAAAGAAGTTTCATCAGAAAGCTTCTTCACCTTTTTGAACTGATGTTATTTCTTTATCAGCGTAGGCCTCAAGCGATCTAAAGAAGTCCTTCGAGATTCCTCAAAAAGAGATGATAATGGACTCTTGCAGGAAACATAAGTGTAACTCTGTGGATGAATCACACACACCAAGAAGTTTCTAGGAAAACCTTTCCTAATTTCATCCGAGGTTATTTCCTTGTCACCGTATGTTCATTGCTGTTCAGAAGTATCCCATTGCAGATTTCCGAAAACTGGTAGCACACTGAACAAGAAGAGAAACGTGTAACCCTGTGAGTTGCATTCACACCGAAAGGCGTTTACTAGAAGGCTTCTGTCCATTTCATTGAGGATATTTCTTTTCACCATGGCCCTCAATGAGCTCCCAAATATCACTTTCCAGAACACAGGATACACAGTGTTAGCAAACTATTCCAAGAAGGGAAGGGTGGAATCTGTGTGTGAAATCACACATCAGAAGCATCCTCCAGAAAGCTTCTCTCTAGTTATTATCTGGGATATATCCATTTTCACCATGGGCAACTATGGGATCCAAATCTCACTTGTAGAGTCCCGAAAACAGTGTAGCAAATGCATCCTGAGCTAAGCTGTAACTCTGTGAGTGAATTCACAGATCACAAAGAAGTTTCTCAGAAGCTTTTTTCACGTTTTGAACTGATGATATTTTATTTATCACGTCGGGTTCAATGTGATCCAAAGTATTCCTTCACAGGTTCCCTCAAAAACCAGAGATAATGGATTGTTGCAGGAACATAATGTAACTCTGTGAGGTAATTCACACATCACCAAGAAGTTTCTAGGAAAGCTTCTTCTAGTTTTCAACTGAGGATATTTCCTTTGTCACCGTCAAGCTCATTGCTTCGAGTATCCCATTGCAGATTTCCAGAAAAACTGTGTGTAGCACACTGAACACGAAGAGAAAGGGTAACTTCTGTGGAGTTGATTCACACATCGCAATGCAGTTTCACCAAAGGCTCTTTCCAGTTTTCATCTGAGGATATTTCCTTTTTCAGATAGCCCTAATGAGCTGTCCAAATATCACTTTGCAGAAACAAAAGATAACAGAGATGCAAAGTGTTCCAAGAAGGGTAAGGGTGGAACTCTGTGTGATGAAGTCACACTCAGAAAGCAATCTCTCACAAAGCTTCTCTCTAGTTATTATCTGAGGATATTTCCTTTTTCACATGGGCCCTATGGGCTCCTAATCTCACTTTGCAGATTCCACGAAAAGGGTTTAGCAACCTGCTCCTGAGACTAAGCGTAACTCTGTGAGAGGCATTCAAATATCCTCCCATAATAACTGGAGAGAAGCTCTCTGAGAAACTGCATTGCCATGTGTGAATGCAACTCACAGAGTTACACGTTTCTCTTCAGTGATCAGTTTGCTAACACAGTTTTCTAGAAATCTGCAATTAGATACTTCATAGCGCAATGAAGCTTACGGTGACAAAGGAATATACTCAGTTGAAAACTAGAAAGAAGCTTTCTTAGAAACTTCTTGGTGATGTGTGAATTCATCTCACAGAGTTACACTTATGTTTCGTGGAGCAGTCCATTAACACTGTCTTTGAGGAAACTGAGAAGGGCTTTTGGATCGCATTGAGGCCTACGCTGACAAAGGAAATTTCATCCGTTCAAAACGTGAAAGAAGCTTTCTGAGAAACTTCTTTCTGATCTGTGAGTTCATCTCACAGACTTATAACTTAAACCTCAGGAAGCAGTTTGCTATCACTCTTTCGTGGAATCTTTAAAGTGATACTTGGGAGCCCATAGGGGCCCATGGTGAAAAAGGAAATCTCCTCACATAATAACTAGAGAGAAGCTTTCTAGAGATTGCTTTCTGATGTGTGACTTCATCTCACAGAGTTCCACCCTTCCCTTCTTGGAACAGTTTGCTAACACTGTTGTCCTGGATTCTGCAAAGTGATATTTGGGAGCTCATTGAGGGCTATGGTGAAAAAGCAATATACCTCCCATAATAACTGGAGAGAAGCTCTCTGAGAAACTGCATTGGCCATGTGTGAATGCATACTCACAGAGTTACACGTTTCTCTTCAGTGATCAGTTTGCATAACACAGTTTTCTAGAAATCTGCCATTAGATACTTCATAGCGGCAATGAAGCTTACGGTGACAAAGGAAATATACTCAGTGGAAAACTGAAAGAAGCTTTCTTAGAAACTTCTTGGTGAATGTGTGAGTTCATCTCACAGAGTTACACTTATGTTTCGTGGAGCAGTCATTAACACTGTCTTTGAGGAAACTGAGAAGGGCTTCTTTGGATCGCATTGAGGCCTACGCTGACAAAGGAAATTTCATCCGTTCAAAACGTGAAAGAAGCTTTCTGAGAAACTTCTTTCTGATCTGTGAGTTCATCTCACAGACTTATAACTTAAACCTCAGGAAGCAGTTTGCTATCACTCTTTCGTGGAATCTTTAAAGTGATACTTGGGAGCCCAGATAGGGGCCCATGGTGAAAAAGGAAATCTCCTCACATAATAACTAGAGAGAAGCTTTCTAGAGATTGCTTTCTGATGTGTGACTTCATCTCACAGAGTTCCACCATTCCCTTCTTGGAACAGTTTGCTTAACACTGTTGTCCTGGATTCTGCAAAAGTGATATCTTGGAGCTCATTGAGGGCTATGGTTGAAAAAGCAAATATCCTCCCATTAATAACTGGAGAGAAGCTCTCCTGAGAAAACTGAGCATTGCCATGTTGTGAACTGCAACTTCACCAGAGTTACCACGTTTCTCTTCCGTGATCAGTTTGCTAACACATTTTTCTAGAAATTCTGCAATTAGATAGTTTCATAGCGCAAGTGTGAACTTTACGGATTTGACAAGGAAATATACTCAGTTGAAAAACGTAGAAAGAGGCTTTCTTCGAAACTTTCTGGTGATGTGTGGAAGTCATCTCACAGCGTAGTTAACACTTATGTTTCGTGGAGCAGATCCATGAACACTGTCTTTTGAGGATAACCTGAGAAGGGCTTTTTGGATCGCATTGAGGCCTACGCTGAAAGGAAATTTCATCCGTTCAAAACGTGAAAGAAGCTTTCTGAGAAACTTCTTTCTGATCTGTGAGTTCATCTCACAGACTTATAACTTAAACCTCAGGAAGCAGTTTGCTATCACTCTTTTCGTGGAATCTTTAAAGTGATACTTGGGAGCCCATAGGGGCCCATGGTGAAAAAGGAAATCTCCTCACATAATAACTAGAGAGAAGCTTTCTAGAGATTGCTTTCTGATGTGTGACTTCATCTCACAGAGTTCCACCCTTCCCTTCTTGGAACAGTTTGCTAACACTGTTGTCCTGGATTCTGCAAAGTGATATTTGGGAGCTCATTGAGGGCTATGGTGAAAAAGCAAATATCCTCCCATAATAACTGGAGAGAAGCTCTCTGAGAAACTGCATTGCCATGTGTGAATGCAACTCACAGAGTTACACGTTTCTCTTCAGTGATCAGTTTGCTAACACAGTTTTCTAGAAATCTGCAATTAGATACTTCATAGCGCAATGAAGCTTACGGTGACAAAGGAAATATACTCAGTGGAAAACTAGAAAGAAGCTTTCTTAGAAACTTCTTGGTGATGTGTGAATTCATCTCACAGAGTTACACTTATGTTTCGTGGAGCAGTCCATTAACACTGTCTTTGAGGAAACTGAGAAGGGCTTGTTTGATCGCATTGAGGCCTACGCTGACAAAGGAAATTTCATCCGTTCAAAACGTGAAAGAAGCTTTCTGAGAAACTTCTTTCTGATCTGTGAGTTCATCTCACAGACTTATAACTTAAACCTCAGGAAGCAGTTTGCTATCACTCTTTTCGTGGAATCTTTAAAGTGATACTTGGGAGCCCATAGGGGCCCATGGTGAAAAAGGAATCTTCACATAATAACTAGAGAGAAGCTTTCTAGAGATTGCTTTCTGATGTGTGACTTCATCTCACAGAGTTCCACCCTTCCCTTCTTGGAACAGTTTGCTAACACTGTTGTCCTGGATTCTGCAAAGTGATATTTGGGAGCTCATTGAGGGCTATGGTGAAAAAGCAAATATCCTCCCATAATAACTGGAGAGAAGCTCTCTGAGAAACTGCATTGCCATGTGTGAATGCAACTCACAGAGTTACACGTTTCTCTTCAGTGATCAGTTTGCTAACACAGTTTTCTAGAAATCTGCAATTAGATACTTCATAGCGCAATGAAGCTTACGGTGACAAAGGAAATATACTCAGTGGAAAACTAGAAAGAAGCTTTCTTAGAAACTTCTTGGTGATGTGTGAATTCATCTCACAGAGTTACACTTATGTTTCGTGGAGCAGTCCATTAACACTGTCTTTGAAAACTGAGAAGGGCTTCTTTGGATCGCATTGAGGCCTACGCTGAAAAGGAAATTTCATCCGTTCAAAACGTGAAAGAAGCTTTCTGAGAAACTTCTTTCTGATCTGTGAGTTCATCTCACAGACTTATAACTTAAACCTCAGGAAGCAGTTTGCTATCACTCTTTTCGTGGAATCTTTAAAGTGATACTTGGGAGCCCATAGGGGCCCATGGTGAAAAAGGAAATCTCCTCACATAATAACTAGAGAGAAGCTTTCTAGAGATTGCTTTCTGATGTGTGACTTCATCTCACAGAGTTCCACCCTTCCCTTCTTGGAACAGTTTGCTAACACTGTTGTCCTGGATTCTGCAAAGTGATATTTGGGAGCTCATTGAGGGCTATGGTGAAAAAGCAAATATCCTCCCATAATAACTGGAGAGAAGCTCTCTGAGAAACTGCATTGCCATGTGTGAATGCAACTCACAGAGTTACACGTTTCTCTTCAGTGATCAGTTTGCTAACACAGTTTTCTAGAAATCTGCAATTAGATACTTCATAGCGCAATGAAGCTTACGGTGACAAAGGAAATATACTCAGTGGAAAACTAGAAAGAAGCTTTCTTAGAAACTTCTTGGTGATGTGTGAATTCATCTCACAGAGTTACACTTATG
>NC_044570.1:15175990-15194237 GCF_007565055.1 Rhinopithecus roxellana
TTTTAATCGAGGAATGCTATGGACCAAGCCCAAAACGATGAAGATATTCTCCTCTTACAGTTTTGCATTGGAAAACTTCAAGGTATCAATATTTTTGACTAGTTATTTGTTTGTAAATTGATGAAGTATGGCATATATGTCATATATATATATATTTTTTTATATTTGATTTTCAATTGTTCTCTTGCTGCATGTGGAACAGACTTATCATTTCTAAAGTTTAGTGCTTGTGCCTTTGACCAAATTAGTTGACTTTGGTCTGTTTGGGGGCTGTCTATTCTGTTCCACTTACTACCTGTCTATTAAAGCATCAAAGCCACACTCTATTACAGTAGCTTTAGTGGAAATATTCACATTCAGATGTGTAAGTCCTTTAGCTTTTTTTTCTTCAGTCTTAGTTCATCTATCCTAGGTCTAAGAAGAGTTTGTTAATATCTTTGCCTGGAATTCGATTGGGATTTGGCTGAAATAATAATGAGTGTACTTCTGCTTAACAGGAAACATCCCTGCCTTTGCTTATTTATTGAGAAAGAGACTCACTGTGTCACTCAGGTTGAAGTGCAGCCACAAGATCTCAGTTCATGGGGATTCTCCCATTTCAAAGCACAGGGTAGCTGAGAATACAGACGTGCACCACCCCGTTTGCCTTATTTTTTGTATTTTTGGTAGAGATGAGATTTCACCAGGTTGGTTTCCAACCCATGGGCTCAAGTGATCTTCCTGACAACCTCCCCAACTGCTGGGATTATAGGCGGTTTACCGTGTCTGGGCTGTCTGCATTTGCTGGTATTTGTTTTGACTTCTTTCAATGGTGACTCATTGTTTTTGGAAGGAATTTTGGTGTATTTTGTTACATTCATACTTAATGGATTCAATTTTGGGGTACTCAGTGAATGGTGTTTTAATATTTCCAATTCCAATTATTTCTATTCATTGTTGCCAATGTAAAGAAAAAATTGAGTTTTGTCTTTTGACACTCTTCTTTGCTTCTTCTTATCTCCATTCTCATCATGGTATGGGCAGATGGGCTCTCTTTGTCTTCTACTTCCTGAGATTACGGCTGGGATTAATCCAGCCTTAATTCCAGAGAGTGTCCAGGTCAACCGCAAGAGGCATACTGGAGCGTCAGCTCCGCGCCCACAAACCACCTCTCTGAGGAGCAAGGCAGCCTCCCAGTGCCTCTGACAAAGCTTCTTTCTCTTCAAGACACCCCAGGGGTAGGCCGTGGCTTCAGGGTACCGCTCGGTCTCCTGAGGACACCTGGGACCATGTGTCCACGGGAGGACTAAGCTGCGTCTCCTCAGAACACACCCAGAGGAGGTTGTGGCTTCTGGACACCAGGGTGACATCCACAATAAGGAGGAAAGCCTCCTTCTCTTCAGACCCGCCCAGAGTGGACATCTCTAAGGGACACACGATGAGCTTTTCCTCCAACCCGCCTAGGAGAGGGCGTGGCATTAGGACAGCTAATGGCCAGGTGAGGAAACCTGAAGAAAAGACGCCATGTTTGCAGCACCCCCGTAGTGAGGAAGGCAGCTACCCTGAGCCTTACTTCCCAGCCCTGGCCTTCAACGTTGACATTACAAAAGGGTCCCTAGAGTGAGGTAGTGACAATGAATCATCACAGCTACGAAAGCGTGGTTTGCAGATGATCTGGGTTTGTTTCTGGGGGAGATTCTAGGATAGACAAAGGAGAGGCGTTGATAAGCGCCACCATAACAGGCCGAGACAAGTAAAGATACCACATCCTCCATCAAAACTTTGATGCTTGCTTTAATGACTCATTTTTCATGCAACACTAAAGTAGTTGAAACAGTATAGAAAAATTTTAAGTAGGCATGTTAGAACTTGAATCATTGTTTAAGTTTAAACGTGAAGGATGCCTTTTAGCAACATTTTCTTTATTTATTGAGACAGTCACAGTTTAATTGTGAGTGTCTTTATAGTGGTACTGAAAATTATGTCTGTTTAATAAAGACTAATATCCTATATTAACTGAGAATACTAACTAAATCAAATTGTGATATCATACCACAAAATTAACTAAGAAAATTGCCCATTTTTTTCTCTCATTTTTCGTTTTAAATACAATTAGAACCTATTAAAGGTCACTTAGTGCTCAGCTATGAGTCTGTGTGGTGCAAATGTAACTTCTAGTGAAAACCTTGATAATATAACCAGTTTCCCAGTATGTCCTGTTTCAAGGTGAAAGGATGTTTATTGAACTTTTACAAATAACAATATTGGCATAAAAAATAACATTTTATAAGAGATTCTAAATTCGGAGGAATAGACAGGGAGGAAAAAAAGTGCTGATGAAAAGAGTCAAAACTCTGTAAAATCTTCAAAGAGATTTATTCTTAGCCAAATATGAAGTGACAAATGACCCATGTCACAGCCCTTTTCAGGAGATCCAGAGAACGTATGCCCCAGATGGTCTGGACGCAGGCTACATTTATGCATTTTAGGGAGACATGAGACACCAAGCAAATGCATCTAAGATGTACTTTGGTTTGGTCAGGAAAGGGGGTCAACATAAAGATAGCAGTGGTGCAGGGCTGGACTTTTCAAGTTATAGGTAGATTTACATACATTCTGATTGGGACTTGGTTGAAAGAGTTAGTATCCAAAGACTTGGAATCAATAATACCTATGTAGAAATCTAGTCATTGCTGACTAGGAATGATTGGGTTACAATTCATAATAAGGAGTGCTAAGCTTCATCCTGATGATGAAGCCTCCACCTAGTGGGCTTCAGAGAGAATACATGGAAAATATGTCTTATGAGACTTAAGGTATGTGCTGCTGTTAACGGTGGTCAACTTTTTCTAAATTTTGAAAGGTGAGAAGAGTGTATAATGAAGCATGTCTGGCCCTCTTTCTTATCAGGACCTAAATCAGTTTTCCAATGCTGTTGGACAAAAGGAAGCATCCTTTTAGATGGCTGTTGTGGGTGAGCGAGAGAGAGCTTAACATTTTATTTTTTTGATTACAAATGTTTTAATGTTTTTACTAATGTATAATGTATTAAACTTTCATGAGATATAGTTAACCTAAGAGAAAAAAAAAAAGGATTTATTGAATCCAGAGAAATGAACATTGAAAAAACGAAAAGGTGCCAAAAAAAAAAAAAAAATCAGAGAGCCATAGAATTGTCATTCTTCATCAGTTCATTCAGTACCATGTAATCAATTCCAGTCTTGCTTGGTTTCTGGTTAGCAGTTCCATCGGCCCATCAGTTTCTCATCTAGAGTGATGGATATCATTACTCAGATCCACAGTATAATCTTGAGGTTATTTAAACATTGACATCAGATGCTTGTATGCACGGGACTCATCATAGTTGTTTCTTTGGGTCTCAGAAGCAGTTCTTTGTTGGAGACAAACATTCTGACCTGTAGTCAATGCAGATGGAGAATTTTTCAGGAAAGCATGAGATTGAAAGAATACCTACCTGTAAATTACAAAAGGTGTAAGGCGACCATGGTTAAAAATCTAATGAGGGCTCACACAACAATTGATAAGAAAATGTGTTTTATTCTGCGACATACAACATTTAAAATAATGACTGGAATTATGACTCATCATATACTAGGGCATATAATGGATAATGAGGTCATTCACAAAGTTAAAGGAAATTCATACAGTTCAAAAAGATAACATTGTAGTAATAGGAATACAACCGAGGGCAAATTAGCATCTTTTCTTATTTGGGGCATATTTTGTATACTGCTTATTTTAAACTGTCATATACTAGCATTCCATAGAGGATTAAACAATTTATGAATACCCCACATCTTAATTTTTAGAGGCATTAATTTACTTATAGTACAATATCTCACTATTGTAGAAATGATGTTTTTAAGTAGACAAAAACATCTTTAGTTTATCTGTACAAGCAAGAAGCTACAGGTATATAAAATTCAATTTATATTTAGTAATTAATGTTATAATATTTTATTTTACTTATAAATGATCTAGATACTTAATAAATATCTTTTATGTAGTATATAGTTAAGGTTGCTTCTTTCCAGAAAGATTTTGTAGTATTTTGCAGATTTTCTGTAAAACATAATTATTATTACAATAATATTGATCATAAGAATTATAACTTAATTAGAATCAAACTAAAAGGTGTTATATTTTAAACATCTAATGAATATAATATCAATTTTTTTCTCTGGTAACCAAATAGAATTTAAAAACTGAGTCTGTTTTTTATTGTACAGTGACAACTTTGAAGACATACTTGTTTTATTAAGCCAAAAATATTACGTTACCTAAGGTTTATCCAAATAATTTGATTGAAAAATATTTTGGTCTGTTTCTACGTTTCTGCAGTGTTTGAGAAGTATGTAACTTTCCAGTGCTTTTTTTAAACCAATTTAGAATAAAGCACACTAGCCTGGGCGCGGTGCTCAAGCCTGTAATCCCAGCACTTTGGGAGGCCGAGACGGCAGATCACGAGGTCAGGAGATCGAGACCATCCTGGCTAACCCGGTGAAACCCCGTCTCTACTAAAAAAAATAAAATACAAAAACAAAAAACTAGCGGGCGAGGTGGCGGGCGCCTGTAGTCCCAGCTACTCGGGAGGCTGAGGCAGGAGAATGGCGTAAACCCGGGAGGCGGAGCTTGCAGTGAGCTGAGATCCGGCCACTGCACTCCAGCCCTGGAGACAGAGCAAGACTCTGTCTCAAAAAAAAAAAAAAAAAAGAAAGAAAAGGAAAAGAATAAAGCACACTAAATGATTTTAGAAATTAATCTAACATTACAATCCAGAGGTGTGAAAATATCACGTGTAGAAAACATATACAAACATACATACAAACAGATCCAAATAGAGAACCCACGGCATTCATTCTAAAATTGTAGGCACAAATCAGGCAGGAATACTGTGATGGTTAATTTAGGTGTTCACCTGTCAGGGAATAAGGGATACTCACATAGCTGGAAAAGTGCCATTTCTAGGTATATTTGTGAGGGTGTTTCTGGACATCTTTTAATAAGAACTTCCATTGATTTAGTTATCATTCTTTTCTTGGTACTGGGAGGGAGTCTCCATTAAAATGAAGATTTCCTTAGTAGATGTAAAATTTTTCTTATAAAAGGGTAACTTCTACTCTGTTTCCAGAAATCCCCTTGTGTCTGCTGCTTCTGAAAATAATGACTTCAAAATAATCTTTATACCAAAGGAGCATATTTTGGGGGTAATGTATTATGATCTCCTATGGGCATATTTTGTGGTGACATGTTCTGGTCTTTTACACTGTCTTCAAAAATTTCCGTACCGAGGAGCATCCTCCTCTAGCAACTGATGAATTCCTGTTTTTCCTCCAAAAAATCATTTGTCATGTTTTAAGAACAATTTAGCAGTTCTCACAAATATTAATGGGCCATGCTATCTCAGTGTTGCAATTTTCAGTCGCTTAATGTCATACAAGTTTGAATATCTTTTTATTTGCTTGCCATTTGTGTATCTTCGTTGGTGGGTTGTCTGCCTAGTTCTTTAGCAATTTTTAATTTGGAACCTATTTTATTATTGAGTTTCAAGACTTCCTTGTATATTTTGAGTGCAATTTTTTGCTTCAATCTATATTTTGCAGATATTTCTTTTCAGTGTGTGGCTTGTCTTTCTATTTACTGAATAAAATTTTTCACAAAGTGTAAACTTTTAATTGAAGAAAGCTTACATTGTTAATTATTATTTCTGTTATGAATCGGCTTTGGTGTTATATGTTAAAACTCATGACCCAATCCAAGGTCACATAGTTTTCTCTCTGTGCTTACTTCTGGAATTTGTGTAGTTTTACATTTTAAGTCTCAAGACTATGTTAAGGAAATTTTTGTATAAGTTGTAAAGTTTCCATATGCATTCATTTCATTTTCTGTGGTTTCCAGTTAATGGTTTCTTCATTTCTGGAAAACAAAAATATGCAAACAAAAACACGCAGGAGGATAGGCTCCATTTCAGTTTGAGTTTCCAAAATGTATGGCTGCCGCACCATGACCACGTGGGTACTTCAGTTCCACCGGCGACCAGGAGGGGGCCCGCGAACCTGTCTTTTCAGACCCTGGGAGTGCGTCGTGTTCAGGGCCTGCAGCCTGAAAGGAGGAGAACTGCGTTCTCCTCTGCACAGACCCAAGCAACACCGCTGGCTCCTGCCCAGCTGGAGTAGACATAAGTAAAAACCTTCCTCTGACTGCTGAGGAACAAGGATCCAGTAGAATTTCTTTGTGTGGAAATTTAGAAATAAAAAATCCCCACCGCGTGCTGTGGCTCAAGCCTGTAATTCCAGCAATTTGGGAGGTTGAGGCTGGCGGATCACAAAGTCATAAGATCGAGAACATCCTGGCTAACACGGTGAAACATGGTCTCTACTAAAAATCCAAAAAAAAAAAAAAAAAAAAAAGAAGAAAGAAAGAAAAAGAAAGAAAGAAGAAAGAAAGAAAGAAAGAAAAAAGAAAGAAAGAAAAGAAAGAAAAGAAAAGAAAGAAAGAAAAGAAAGAAAAGAAAAGGAAAATTACCCGGGCGTGGTGGCAGGTGCCCCCAGTCCCAGCTCCATAGGAGGCTGAGGCAGGAGAATGGCATGAACCCGGGAAATGGAGCTTGCAGGAGCCAGACTGTGCCATTGTACTCCAGCCCGGGCGACAGAGCGAGACTCTGTCTCCAGAAACAGCCAACCAACCAAACAAACAAAAACCCTTGGTTTCCAGTACTCCCCAAGGGTCCTTCCCTACACTCAAGGCTTGGTGGCCACAATGCAAGGTCAACACCATGGCATCCTGACACAAAAGTAACATTCTTCATAAAATCTTAACATCCATAATACAAATATAATATTGGTAAACTAATATAACACCCATAATACAGATGTAGCAGCCATAATACATATGTAAAACCTGTGATACTAACCTATTATAATACAACTGCAACATTTGTAACAGCAATAAAACACTCATAATAACAGTGTATTACCTGCGGTACAAATGTAGCACTCACAATACCAATATATGATCCACAATACAAACAAAACATCCGTAAAACTGATGTTCTACCTGTAATGCTCTTCTGACACCTGTGATACAACTGCAATACTCATAATGCAAATATACCACTCATAATTCCAACATAACATCCGAAATTCAATTATAACTACTGTAATACTGACATAATGTGTGTAAAACTGATGTAACTCCAGTGAAACTAATGTAACACTCATAATACCAATATAACTTGTGTAATACAAATAGAACAACCATAACACTAATGTATCACTCATAATTACTGATGTAACACCCATCATACAGATGTAATACCTGTAATAGTGACACAAAATTTCTACTCTTACCAATGAGCTTGGTTTGACAGGTTGCACTGAACTGGATTTCGGTTGTTTTTGGTCCCTATAGTGAAGTTTCTTGTTGTTTCTGCATTAATGACATGGCATTGACATGGTTATTATTATCAAAAATTAGTTTACTTTCTAAAAATTTTGTAGTTCTAGGAAACTTGCAATAACAGTTAGTGTATTTGATCCTTTTTTCCAGATTTCCTAGTGGTTATTGTTGTGCCAGATTTGCATTTTCATGCAAAATCTCACAGTGTGTTTTACCAAAAGGGGGAACACTCTCCCACATTACCATCACGTAACTACCAAATCAGGAAATACACAGTTTCTGTATGAAAATCCAATTCACATACCTATTTCACTTTAATACCTATGTCAGTGAGGAGAAAAATGTCTTTCTATGCAGACCCAATTGTTATTTTCTGGAACTATTCCTGAGAATCCATCTCAGTTTTTACAACCTTGACAGTTGTAAAGAGCAATGATAACTCTAAGCTGGGTCTGTCCAGCATTTTCTCCTGAACAGATACGTTCTTGACTGGAACACCAGTGCTTCTTGCTGTACTCCATTCAGTGCAACAAACCTAGAGGATTACAGATTCATCCTGCCACCACTGGTTATCTCAGTTGGTAATGGCAAAAGATTCATTTACAAACACAGATTTTATCCTGTCACTCTCCTGATTTAATTTTGCCAATGGTTTTCCACTGACCTTAGAACAAGGACCATGGTACTCACCATGACTGAAGACACCAAGCGCTCCTGCCTTTTGTTCTCTCCTATTCAGTCTACTCAACTGTCTGCAGTCTCTTTTGCTCCCACTTGGGAGGACACAGGCTCTTGGATATATCAGGGATTTCATGAGCATTTCCTCAATCCATTCACCCAGTGTCCACCCTTATCTAATTTTTCAAGGTTTTGTGTAGCTAAATTTTTAAAGTCACAGCAGTTGTGATACCTAATTGTAGAAAAGTTCATAGTGTGTTGTGCCTAAAGATAAAGAAGTAGTTCATTATTTGTGAGATCATTGATCAGATCACTCTCAATTTACAAACAACAGTAAATAAAATGAAAGTCCATGTTTTGAATAATTATTAAAGAAAATGTCTCAGAGCTGAAGACAAGTGGCACAATTGATTATTGATATTACACAAAAATTTATGGGACAGGCTATTTCCTCACTGTATTCTCTAACCATGTGTTATTAATTACAAGGTATTTTAGGTTTAACCACTCATATTTAGGTAGTCCACAAACCTTATTCTTCCTGGACATGGGACAAGAACTCAGAAATCACTTTAGAGCAAAACTATAAGATTAGTAACAAGAACAGAAGTGAAACATACAAACACCCACTTGCCACATTTTTGGTTACTGGGATTTAAACAATAAAAAAGGATAGAAGAGGTTCAATCCTTAATGGGGCCCAGAGGTAAGCCTTTTCAAAGCCAGGGATGTGACACCATTTTGGGAGTTTTGCAGTTTCTGGCATTTTTAAGCTTCTGGATGCCACTGTATTCCCAAGTCATGTGGAAAGAAAAGCTTTTGCTATGCCTGATTCAGGCAAAGGTCTGCAGGGAGATAGCAACTATGCTGTCACCAGGGCTTTCTCACCTTGTCATAGCCAATGCACCTAGCGGTGTGAAGTGGCTGGACTCAATGGTCACTCACTCAGGCAGTTCTCTCTACTCTGGTCCTGTCCCACCCATAGCAAAAATTGAATCTGAGCACATAGTTTGAGTTAATTGCAACCTGTCAAAATGAGAGATAAAATTGCCCAGCAGGCCCAAGAGAAATTTTGGCAAATGTGCCACCATCAACTGAGATTGATCACAAGGGACCAGTAGATTATTCATATTATTTGGATCAAGGAGAGGTAAAGCTGCATGTCTCCTTACATTGTGTTTGGCAGCATGCATCTGGCTGTGTTTCAATGTGTGGTGTTTTCCAGTCATTAGCATTTCTTGAAGCTGCACCATTTGAAGCACATGTTGCACATGTTTGGAAAATGAAACAATAACTGTTCACCACTGTCAGGACCTCCGTAAAAGAAAAGAAACAGCAATCGGATCACAAGTCCTCCTGAGATTTGGAGAATGAGTTGATTTTTGTTTATTTACGACTATTGCCAGCCACTCCTGAAGTATTTGTAAGGCTGCACACCACTGCAGGAGTTGATGAGAATAAATAACTCCTGTTGATCGATGCTATAAAATTCATAGAATTTAATTGTTTACTCTACAAATCATCTTTTAAAGCCTTAAACCTTCAGACAGGCTCTAGAGTTCCAAACTTATTGGATCATAGTGATTCTGCCACTGCACATATTGAATAATTGAAGGGATAGATACATGGTGCCTTGTAGTCCATTGTCACACTTTTCCAAGAACCTGTGTCATTTTACTTTCAATTTCTCTGTCTTTTCACCTGAAGTAACACTTGCAGGAAAATCATACAAGTGAACCCTTCTTTTTAAGATGCGTTTACACCATTCTGTGACTTTTTAATGCAAGAGCTCACATTTAAAGGTATGACAAGTAAAAAACTATTCACTCTGACATTTAATTACTTGCTCTCCATATGTCCTGTATCTTATTTGATTGTTTAATTTCTCCTTTGATCTTTGAGAAAAATTTGTTAATTTCTCAAAACTTCCTTTTTCTGTATTTTTTATGTTATAATTAGTTTTGGGGACCTCAATGAATATTCAAAACTTAAAGTAGCCTATTTTGTATAATATTAACTTGTTTAAATAATCTAAAGTTTAAGCTCAATGATATAAAACTACTCTGCTCCTGTACTTTCTATTCTTCTCAATGTATATTATTGTTTCAGATTATGTCTCTACACACTGAGTGTCCATTAAATTAGATGTGTGTATTTTTTGTGTAATAGCTGACTACAATAACTGTAATGGTAATAATTACCTTTGCTAGGTAATAGTAATAGCTTAATAGCTTTGTTTTTTGGGGGGAGCATTAGACACACATTTCTGTAGTTTCTTTTTATCTAGACTTTTTTTGTTTGCGTATTATTTTTAAAGTTGTAACTTTTCTTCATATCTCCAAGGCGTTTTCTTCATTATTGATAGCTTAGTATCATTTCAATAACATTTTGTATAAGAGCAATATACAAGCTAGTATTAGAAAAATACTGAATATGTATTAACAGATTGTCAATTATATGATATAACTGCATTGTTTTCTCTCAGGACCTTAAATGTTTGTGATCAATGCCTGGCATTTTCAACCAAGAGTGACTTCTGAGTTTGGAAAACAGAAATAAATATAATTAATCAATTCATCATTTATCCTCTAGAAAGACTAGAATAAATACAATAAATTAGCACATAAGGGCTGTTTTACTCCTTCCAGAATTGGGAATCAGGTCCTCAACCTGAACATATGGATTTCAGTTTTGAAGGCTTCACCTGTGTTTGGGAGGCAGTATGGCAATTGAAAAAATTTACAATTATAAAGTTGTCTCTCTTGATTGTTTGCTTGGTTGATATGAAATATTATTTTCCTGGCTGTATAGAATTTTTGATTGGGTTGAGGTCTCTTTGAATGCTTTGAGCCTGCCTGTTCTGCAATTTGGGGGTCAGTTTTATTTGTGAAGTGCTATTTTTTCTCCTCTCAGAGTTTACTTTTATTTAGGAGATCTACATTTTTGTCACATGAAAATGTTGCTTCAAATGCTGACATTAAATGTTACATTTTGAATTTCGGTTTATAGACATTACTTTTTCTTGTTTTAGTGGTTATAGCATAAAGTTTTTTGTTTTCTTTGTATTAATTGATATAGTCAATTTCACATAAAAATGAGACAAAATTCTCTATTGTGAGTACACCTTGGTTTCAAGTGAAACAAGCATACAATAATTTGTCTCCAAAGTGACTTTGAAGTAAATATCTAAATAAAACAATATGGGAATAATCATGTAAGCATGCATCAAGATCGACAAGTGTGGTGATCCCCACCAGAAGCCTGCTCAAATTGTTTGTTAAACATCCAGGTTACTGCAGCTAGAGCAGAGTGTGGAAGGGAAAGAGTTGTAGACAATGAGCTCATAGAGGTAACAGAAAGTCCATGTAACTGGCTAGGGTTTCTATAGTTCAGTAGTTTTTAACTAACTTTACCCTGGGCCTTGTTCATGACTGGAAGTGGAGTTGGTAAGGTTGTTACTAGCATCTAGCCCTGAGAGTCTAGAAATGCTGCTAAATATCTTAAAATCTAGAGTCTCAGTCCTCTCTTTGAGAAATTAACAGTGATAAACCATCTTTCCAGAAAAAAATTTACAAAAAATCCCACACTTTGATTTTATATATATATATATATATATATATTATTATTATTATTATTATTATACTTTAAGTTCTAGGGTACATGGGCCCAACGTGCAGGTTTGTTAGTATGTATACTTGTGCCATGTTGGTGTGTTGCACCTATCAACTCGTCAGCACCCATCAACTCGTCATTTACATCAGGTATAACTCCCAATACCATCCCTCCCCCCTCCCCGCTCCCCATAATAGGCTCCAGTGTGTGATGTTACCCTTCCAGAGTCCAAGTGATCTCATTTTTCAATTCCCACCTATGAGTGAGAACATGCGGTGTTTGGTTTCTGTTCTTGTGATAGTTTGCTGAGAATGATGGTTTCCAGTTGCATCCAAGTCCCTGCAAATGATACAAACTCATCTTTTTATGGTTGCATAGTATTCCACAGTGTGTATGTGCCACATTTTCTAAATCTCGTCTGTCACTGATGGACATTTGGGTTGATTCTAAGTCTTTGCTATTGTGATTTTATATTTTCAATATTACTTAAGTCAGTCTTTGGTTTCTGTAAATCAGAAGAATTTTAAGAACATTTTGTAAAGTTCAGTTGATTCCAGTTGTGGTGTGTGTTGGTAAAGTGAAGTCAGTTCAGTTAATTTATGATTAGAAAGTAAACCAAACATTTCTTTTTCTCTTCTCTTCTTTCCCATTTCTTTTTAAATATTTCCATGAAACACTAACATCACAAAATAAAACACTGAGCAGCCTCTATTTTTGGGGTGCCAATAAAGAAAACTCAATGAATGGCTTTTGGAATAGAACTAAGCTTGACTACAGCAGGAAGACATATAGAAAAGATATGCGCACATGTGGATTGATGCACTACATTATGCATACACATTGGGCATAATATTTGTCCTAAGGCAAATATTAAATGTGTCTTATGACATAAAATTTGCTACGGCATTTTAATAAGCAAGCCAAATGAAAATAAAGATTTCAGGGATTATAGTCGGTGTTAGAGAAGTCTTACTTTTGCTAAAGTTGTTGAGTAGAATTAATACTCAAGTATCTTCTACTGTTTTAAAATTGTATTTGATAGAAGACTTTAGTAGTGGGAATCTTTGATCACAATTACTGATGCTCCGTCATGTTCTAAACTAACCAGAAATAAATACATTCACAAAAATTTACATTAGCCAATGAGAAAATAAAGCAAGTTAATGAGGAAGCAGCTGTAATAGAAAAATATATGTGGAAATGTTAAGATAAATCCAAAAAGGAGGGAATTCATACAGTGCCAAATCTTTCATATTTGATTAAAATATTCGTTTGTGAACTTTAGCAGCTAGCAACTACATGGTAGTTAACATTGGCTTGGAGGCTAGGCCTTCCCACCAATTTACATTTTTCTGCCTGATTTATATTTGCTAAAAACTGAAAGATTGTGCCCACCAGATTAAGGTGAATCTGCCTTCCCCAGCTCACTGCTTGAAAGATTAATTGTTTTGGGGAAAATACCCAGGGTTAGTACCATGTATACTTCAAACAAATGAAGTCGACACTCAGTATTAACCATCACAAATCCACCCCTTGACAACTTCAACCTATACACATCTCGTAAGATCATACCTAATCTTCAAGTAAATACAATGATAACATCATAATTACACCTAATGTAATACAACTATCTTTACTACAATCAGTAATTCACCAATCCAAAACCCAAACACTATCTATGTGAAGTTAACAATACTCTAATGCTGATTTGTCATCACAAATCTTATGTCACATGGTAAAGAAAAAGAAAGGATGAATATATTATTACATGAGTATACACATACAAACTTTTTTTTTCACAAAAGTAGGAACTACTTAGGACAATTAAAGTCCTCATTTCTGTAGCTGGTCACGAGTCCTGTAACTGGTGTTGACGTCTACTCTTCTACAAGCATTGTGTGTTCCCTTTGCTTTCAGCAAGCACCTCAGCAAGGATTCCTGAATCCCTTTCCTTCCTTCCCTCCTTCTTTCTTGCTTCTTTCCTTCCTTCCTTCCTTCCTTCCTTCTTCTTTCTTTTCCTTTCCTTTTCATTTATTTCCTTTTTTAATTTCTTTCTCTTTTCTTTCTGTTCTTTTCATTTTCTCTTTTCTTCCTTTGTTCGTCTCTCTTTTTTCTGTCCTTTTCTTCTTCCTTCATTCCTCTCTTTTTATTTTCTTTGCTTTCCTTTCTTCTCATTTCTGTTCTTCCTTTTCTTCTTTCCTTCCTTCCTTCTAGTCTTCCTCTCTCTTTTCTTTCCTTTCCTTTTCTTTCTGTTCTTTTCTTTTTTCTTTCCTTCCTCACTCGGCACTTGGTCACATGGCTGTAACTGGTGTTGATGTCTGCCTTCTTCTATCAAGCTTTTTGTGTTCCCCCTGCTTTCAACAAGCACCTCAGCAGGGATTTCTTAATCCCTTTCCTTCCTTCCTTACATGCATCCTTCCTTCCTCTTTTCTTTCCATTCCTTTCTTTTTCATTTATTTTCTTTCCTTCTTTTTTCTGTTGTTATTTTTCCTCTATCCATCCTTTGTTCCTCTTTTCTTTCTTTTAATTTTTTTTCTCATCTTTTCTTCTTTCATTACTTCCTTTATTCCTTTCTCATTCATTTTCTTATTTTCTTTTCTTTCTATTCTATTCTTTTCTTCTTTCCTTCCTTTTATTCTCTCTCTTTTACTTCTTTTCCTTTTCTTTTCTTTCCTTCTCACTTCTGTTCCTTCCTTTTCTTCTTTTCTCTTCCCTCTATTCTTCCTCTCTTTTCTTTCCTTTTATTTTCTTTCTGTTCTTTTCTTTTTTCTTTCCTTCCTCACTCTCTCTTTTCTTGTCTCTTCATTTCTCTTCTCTTTTTCCTTCCCTGCTCTTCTCTTCTCTTCTCTCCTTTCCTTTCCTTTGCTTTCCTTTCTTTTCTTTCCTTCTCACTTCTGTTGTTTCCTTTTCTTCATTCCTTTCTTCCTTCTATTCTTCCTCTCTTTTCTTTCCTTTTATTTTCTTTCTGTTCTTTTCTTTTTTCTTTCCTTCCTCACTCTCTCTTTTCTCTTCACTTCTCTTCTCTTCTTTCTTTTCCTTTCTTTTGATTTCCTTTCTTTTTTCTTTTCTTTTCTTTTTTTTCTTTTCTTTTCTTTTCTTTTCTTTCTTTTCTTCGGTTATTTTCTTTCCCCCCTCTCCCCTCACCTTCTTCCTTCCTTTCTCCTTTCTTCTTCCTTTCTTCTCTTTTTTCTTTCTTTCTTTTTTTTTTTTCTTTCTTTTTTCTTTCTTTTCTTTCTTTCTTTCTTCTTTCTTTTCTTTCTTTCTTTCTTTCTTTCCTTCCTTCCTTCCTTCCTTCTCTCTCTCTCTCTTTCCTTCCTTCCTCCCTCCCTTCCTTCCTTCCTTCTGTCCTTCCTTCCTTCCTCCTTTCTTTTCTGGAAGGGTAAACCAAAACTTAATTACTGGAGAGTCTGGATAATTTACAGTCCTGCCAAATTAGGCTGTTGTAGTTTTCCACTGACCTTAATCTCAGGGCATTTAAGAACTGACAGGGACCCTAATGGATCTCCTGTGTTCTATGCCTACTCTTCCATACCTCCATTTTGGAGTAGTAATCTGATTTTATCTTGATAACCCCAGTGAATCACCACAGCCAACACTCACACACCCTTCTTAGCCTATTGCCTGAATGGTAGGAGTACACCAAAATGCCAAGGGGGCAATCTTCACTGTCACTTTAATGGATCTGTCATTATGTCTCCTGGTGGCAGCATTTCTCCCTCTGAAACTAAGACCTCTAAGCCAGGGGAACATAATGTCATGGAAACAGGAAGCAAACATTTTGCTAGTGGATCACTAGGGGTAATGACGGGTGAGGACATTTTCACTTGTACTACTTGACTTCTGTACCCATTAATTCTGGCTATGGCAGAAAGCACTATTTGATGGACATTGATTCAGAACATACGTTACCTTCTGGAGAACTTTGTCCCAGGTTTGCAAAGTCTTGTCACATAGTTGGTATTGTAATTGTAACTTTAAAAGGCCATTTCACCATTCTATTAATCCAGCTGCTTTAGGGTGATGGAAACATGATAAGACCAGTGAATTCCATAAGCAGGTGCCCACTGCCACACTTCTCTATCCATAAGGTGAGTGCCTTGGTGTGAGGGAATGCTGTGTGGAATGCTATGATGGTGGATGAGGTATCTAGTGAGTCCACAGATGACAGTCTTGTCAGAAACATTGCATGCAGGATAGGCGAACCCATATCCAGTGTAAGCGCCCTGAGAAATGGTGCCATATCGATAGATCAGTGTTGGTCTCTGCTGCTGGCAAATTGGGCAGTCAGCAGTGGGCATAGCCAGGTTAGTCTTGGTGAGTAAAAGTCCATTTCACTGAAGTCATGCATATATGCATCCCTGCCATAGTGGCCACTTTGATTATGGGTCCATGGGCGATGACAGGAGTGAATCGAGAGAGAGGTTGAGTGGTATCCAGAGAATGGTTTATTCTATGCATTTGCTTATTGAATTTCTCCTCTTCTGGGGTCACCATTGTTGAGCACTCACAGGAAATATAAATATCCTCACAGTTTTTGACCACTCAGAGAGACCCATCTATATAAGTCTCCCTCAAACTAGCTTTGCCACCTATTTACTGATAATGCTTTTTCTGATTTCCTGATCATACAGCCAAACTACTGGCTATGGCCCATGAACAAGTATATCATCGCATGTCTTGCCATTTCCCCTTGAAGTTCTGTCCACGGAGAAGATGTCCTTTCACCGCTGTCCTTCAGGGATATCTCAGAAAAAAAGCTGTAGTACTGCAGCCATTCATTTTTGGGTGGTGGCTGCATATATTGTGCAGAACCATCTGGAGCCAGGCTATAGTCTTCTCTTATTCTGTCAACTGATCATAAGGAACTATCCAAGAGACCTTCAGTGCAGGTTGGAGGGTAGAAGGCAAGGTGGCAGGATTGGAGACCATGGGCACTTGAGCCACTTACACATGTAACTTACTTGTGCCTTCAGGACTGGCTTGAGACTGGACACATATATACCACTTCCATTTCATGATGAACTACTGCTATGGACAACCCACTTTATGGCTAGGTGGGTCAGAAAGCACCCAGTTCATGGTAGGTATTTCAGTTTACTTGGTGACTTGATGACCTACAGACAAGTGTCCAGCTAAAACCAAACCCAGTAACAGGCCAAGAGCTGTCTCTCAAATGTGAGTGCTTATCTGCAGAAGATGGCAGGGCCTTGCTTCAAAATCCTAGAGACCTATGCTGTGATTCACCTGGGGGAACCTGGCATTAGACTCCAAAGAGCGCCCCATCTACCACTGACACCTCAATCACCATTAGATCTTCTGAGTCATATGGCCCAAGTGTCAGAGAAGGTTGCCTTGACCTGCTGCAGAACTTTCTCATGTTCTGGACACTACTGAAGTCTGGTAGCCTCTTAAGTCACTCAATATATGGGGGAGAGTAAAAACCTCACATAAGGACTGTGTTTTCCCCAATACCCAAAGAAACCCACTAGACATTGTCACCCATTTTTTTGTTTGTATGAGGGGCCAAATACAGCAAATTTTTCTTTACATTAGAAGGAATATGTCAACAGGCTGAACTCCAAGAAATTTTACTGAAGTAGAAGGTCTCTGAATCTTAGTCAGATTTCTTTCCTGAGTGTGGTATAAACATGCCTCACCAGTAAGTACAGTGGGTTTGCTGCTTCTTGCTCACTGGATCAATCTGCATAATATCATCAATGCAATGGACAATGGACAAGTGTGATGTCTTGCAGCAGCCAAAAGTGATCAAAGTCTCTCTGAATAATATTAAGACAAAAAGGTAGAGAGTTGGCATACTCTTGAGGTAGGAGAGTCAAGGTATATTGCCGGTATTGTCAGGTGAAGGCAAATTGCCTCTGGTGGGTCTCATGGACAGGAATGAAGAAAAAGGTGTTTGCCAAGTCAATGGCTGCATACCAGATACCAGGAGAGATATTAATTTGCTCAAGCAATAAAACCTACATTTGGTACAGCAGCTAGCAATTCGAGTCACCACACGCGTCAAGCTTGACAAAATCTTCCTGTCATTCTCCAAGATCCACTTTTCTTCTGCACAGATTAAATGGGAGAGTTTGCATTCAGATTGTGCTGGTAATGACCACTCTATGTCTTCAAGTCCTAACTGTAGTAATAATCATTGCAGTCCTCTCCAGGGCTTATAATATTTGTTTTGATCTACTGTATTTCAGGTAGAGGCAGCTCAAAATGGCTTCCATTTGACTTTTCCCATTATAGTAACTTCACCCTACAGGTCAGGAAGCAAATGTGTGGTTCTGCCAGAAGCTACCTGTGTTTATGTCAATACACGCATTCTGCACGTGAAAATGACTTTAATTTTGCCACCACAAAATGGCTTTATTGTATTTCTGGTCCAGAGATATTTTTTGAATCTTCCTCCTTTCTTCTTCTTCCTTCCTCCCTCTCCTCCTCCTCTCCTCCTCTCCTCCTCCTCCTCCTCCTCCTCCCTCCTCCTCCTCCTCCTCCTTCCTTCCTCTTCTTCTTCTTCTTCTTCTCTCTTTTTCTTCTTCTTCTTCTTCTT
>NC_044570.1:15194337-15214255 GCF_007565055.1 Rhinopithecus roxellana
AAAGCTGGTCAACAGAGCAATACTGTGTGTCTCAAAAACAAACAAACCAAAACAAGGTAGACCTTACGGATCTTTCCCTGGGAGCCTACCATAGAGTGGTGGTTGCTACAAACAGCAGGGATGCGAGACAAACCATCTAAGCCCCTGAAATAGGAGTCTTGAAAATGGCTGTGGACAAGGAAAATCAGTGAAATAACAGTGACACCAGCACCCCACTCTCTCTAGGACTCTTAAAAGTTCTTAGACTCTTTTCCAATCCACTCCAGCCTTCTTTTTCTTTGAATTTGAAAATGAACTTTGAAATTTTAAAATAAGCAGTATACAAAATATGCACCCAAAATAAAAATATGCGAATTTTCCCTTGGTTGTATTTCTAGTAACACAATTTATCTTTTTTGAAACTGTATGAATTTCCTTTACTTTTGTGAGTGACCTTGCATACATTACATGCCCTAGTATATGATGAGTCATAATTCCAGTCATTATTTTAAATACTGTATGCCACAGAATAAGACACATTTCCTTATCAATTGTTATAGGATGCTCTCTCATTAGAATTTTTAACCATGATCACCTTACACCTTTTGTAATTTGCAGGTAGGTATTGTTTCAATGTCATGTGTTCCTGAGAGCTTCTCCATCTGCATTGGCTACAGGTCAGAATGTTTTTCTCCAACAAAGAACAGTCTCTGAGACCCAAGGAAACAACTATGGTGGGTCTTCTGGGTACAAGCATCTGATGTCAATGTTTAAATAACTTTAAGATGATGCCACGGAACTGAGTAATGACATCCATAACTCGAGTTGAGAAACTAATGGACTCATGAAACTGCTAACCCCAAATCAAGCAAGACTGAAATTGATTACATGGCACTGAATGAACTAATGAAGAATGAAAACTTTATGAATATTTCTCTGTCTCTCTCTTTTTTTTTTTCAATGTATATTTTTCTGGATTTAATAAATTTCTTTTTTTCTTTTATTGACAAGAAAATGTCACCGTGTTTATTTTCAGCTTTAGGCATGGGCACTGGCCATCACCCCCGCTCATGGAATGCCATTTTTTTTAGTACTGGGTCGCCGTTGGCATTGTTAACTGAAGCACATGTTGTACATCCACGTATCTCCTTGGGAAGGAAATTAAAGGACCAATTGAAGGAAGAATTAGAAACACTGATCCACAGAAACGCAGCCACACTCTGTAATTAATTTTTGAAGAAAAGAAAATGAAGTGCTTGCCAATGGTGAACCTCTCCAGCATGTTCATTAGATATTTGCATTTTCTGCCAATTCCATTAAAAGTACCTCTAATCAGATAGTCAATCAAAAGTACTTATCCAGACATCTTCTTTTTAGAGCTTGAATCATTCCACGTTCTGTGACATTTTATACTCATATAATTTCTTTTATGAGAAGCTTTGACTGGGCATTGCAGGATGATGAGCAGCATTTCAGGCCTCTTCCATTAGGTTGACTATCATAACAGTTTGTTTGTTTGTTTTTTCTTTTTTTTTTTTTTTTTTTTTTTGAGACGAAGTCTCGCTCTGTCACCCAGGCTGGAGTGCAGTGGCCGGATCTCAGCTCACTGCAAGCTCCACCTCCCGGGTTTATGCCATTCTCCTGCCTCAGCCTCCTGAGTAGCTGGGACTACAGGCCCCCGCCACCACGCCCAGCTAGTTTTTTGTATTTTTTAGTAGAGACGGGGTTTCACCATGTTAGCCAGGATGGTCTCGATCTCCTGACCTCGTGATCCGCCCGTCTCGGCCTCCCAAAGTGCCAGGATTACAGGCTTGAGCCACCGCACCAGGCCTCATAACCATTTAATAGAGTGTGTATTAGTAAACAAGTAAAACCCTTGTAATCAAAAAATAAAATTTAAACTCCCTCCCACCCACCCACCACAGCCATCTAAATGGATCCCCTACTTTGGTAAAAGAGCATTACAAAGTTGGTTTCCGTCCTGCTAAGAAAGAGATCTATACATGCTTCGTTACACAATCTTCACTTTGAAATTGAGAAAAAGTGACCACCATTAACAGCATCACATACCTTAAGTCTGATGGCAAATCATCTATTCTCTCTGAAACCTGCTACGAGGAGGCTTCATCATTATCATAAAACTTTGGTTTTTGCACTCCTTATTATGGACTGGAACTCAGTCATTCCTAGATAGGAATGACTAGATTTCTACAAAAGTGATATTTTTTCCAGGTGTTTAGATACTATCTCTTTCAACCACTGCCAATCACAATGTATTTAAATCTACCTATAACTTAAAAGTCCGGCCCTGCACCACTGCTACCTTTATGTTGCCCCCGTTTCTGGACCAAACCAATGTACATCTTACATGTACATGATTAGTGTCTCATGTCTCCCTCAAATGCACAAATGTAGTCTGTATCCAGACCATCTGGGGCACATGTTCTTGGGATCTCCTGAGAATGGTTGTGTCATGGCTTATTTGTCATTCATATTGGCTTAGAATCAAACTTTTTCAAGATTTTACAGTTTGAGTCTTTTCATGAGCGCATTTACCATTTTTTGTCCCTGTCTATTCCTCCAGAATTTAGAATCCCTTATGTTAATTTTTATGCCAATATTGTTATTTGTAAAAGTTCAATAAACGTTCGTACACCTTGAAATAGGACATACTTGGGAAACTCGTTTATATTATCAAGACTTTAACTAGAAGTTACATCTGAACCACACGGACTCATAGCTGAGCACTAAGTGAAATTTAACAGGTTCTAATTGTACTTAAAATCATGAAAAATGAGAGAAATATTGGGCAATTAGTATATCTCAGTTATATATAAGATGTCAGTCTTTATTTAACAGACATAATTTACAGTACCACTATAAAGACACTCACAATTTAAACTCTGACTGTTTCAATAAATGAAGAAAATGTTGCTAAAAGACATCCTTCACGTTTAAACTTAAACAATGATTCAAGTTCTAACATGCCTACTTAAAATTTTTCTATACTGTTTCAACTACTTTGGTGTTGCATGAAAAATGAGTCCTTAAAGCAAGCATCAAAGTTTTGATGGAGGGTGTGGTATCTTTCCTTGTCTCGGCCTGTTATGGTGGCTCTTATCAACGCCTCTCCTTTGTCTATCCTAGAATCTCCCCCAGAAACAAACCCAGATCATCTGCAAACCACGCTTTCGTAGCTGTGATGATTCATTGTCACTACCTCACTCAAGGGACCCTTTTGTAAAGTCAGCTTTGAAGGCCAGGGCTGGGAAGTAAGGATCAGGGCAGCTGCCTTCCTCACTATGGGGTGCTGCAAACATGGCATCTTTTCTTCACGTTTCCTCACCTGGTCATCAGCTGTCCTAATGCCACGCCCTCTCCTAGGAGGGTTTGGAGGATAAGGCATCATGTGTCCCTTAGAGATGTCCTCTCCTGGCGGGTCCTGAAGAGAAGGAGGCTTCCTCCTTATTGTGGATGTCACCCTGGTGTCCAGAAGCCACAACTTCCTCTGGGTGTGTCTTGAGGAGACGCAGGCTTAGTCCTCCCCGTGGACACATGGTCCCAGGTGTCCTCAGGAGACCGAGAGGTACCCTGAAGCCACGGCCCACCTGGGTGTGTCTTGAAGAGAAAGAAGCTTTGTCAGAAGCACTGGGAGGCTGCCTTGCTCCTGAGATAGGCGGTTCGCGGGCGCGGGGCTGAGCTCCAGTATGCCCTTCGGTTGACCTGGAGACTCTCTGGAATTGAGGCTGGATTCATCCCAGCAGTAATCTCTGGAAGTAGAAGACAAGAGAACCCATCTGCCCATACCATGATGAGAATGGAGATAAGAAGAAGCAAAGAACAGTGTCAAAAGACAAAACTCAATTGATTTTCTCTACATTGGCAATAATGAATAGAAATAATTGGAATTGGATATATTAAAACACCATTCACTGAGTACCCCAAAAATTGAATCCATTAACTATAAATGTAACAAAATACACAAAATGCTTTCCGAAAACAATGATTCCGTTGAGAGAAGTCAAAACAAATACCAGCAAATGCAGAGAGCTCAGACAGGGTAGAACATGCCTATAATCCCAGCATTTGGGGGCTGTGGCATGGGTTTGGGGAGGCTTGATCCCATGGGTTGGAAACCAACCTGGTGAAATCTCTCTCTACCAAAAATACAAAAAATAAGCCAAAGGGTGGTGTGCATCTGTAATCTCAGCTACTCTGGCTTTGAAATGGGAGAATCCCCACGAAATGAGATCTTGCGGCTGCACTTCAACCTGAGTGACACAGTGAGTCTCTTTCTCAATAAATAAGCAAAGGCAGGGATGTTTCCTGTTAAGCAGAAGTACACTCATTATTATTTCAGCCAAATCCCAATCAAATTCCAGGCAAAGATATTAACAAACTCTTCTTAGACCTAGGATAGATGAACTAAAACTGAAAAAAACAAAGCTAAAGGACTTACACATCTGAATGTGAACTTCCACTAAAGCTAGTGTAATGGAGTGTGGCTTTCATGCTTTAATAGACAGATCGTAAGTGGAACAGAATAGGCAGCCCCCAAACAGACGAAAGTCAACCAATTTTGTCAAAGGCACAAACACTAATCTTTAGAAATGATAATTCTGTTCCACATGCAGCAAGAGAAAAACTGGATATTAAATATAAAATATATATATATGACATATATAACATACTTCATCGATTTACAAACAAATAACTAGTCAAAAATATTGATACCTTGAAGTTTTCCAATACAAAATTGTAACAGGAGAATATCTTCATGGTTTGGGATTGATTCACAGCATTCCTCGATAAAAAAAAAAAAAAAAAAAAAAAATGTTAATTCTATCAAAAGAATGCCCACAACAGAAAGCACTTTCTCAGAAAGTGGCTAGGTAGTTTTTCTCTGAAAATATGTTTTCTCACGAAAGCATCAATGTGCTACCCTGTATTCTCACACACTTTCCACAAAAAGAGGGTTTCCAAACTGCTCAATCAAAAGAAAGGTGAGTGCATACATCACAAGGCAGTTTCTCAGAAAGATTCTTTATAGTTTAATCTAAATTTTCCTCTTTTCCACCAATGGGGCTCAATGCACTCCCAAACACGAAATCCCAATATAAGGAGCTTCACAGATTCATTTTACAAAAGCAGTGTTTGCAAACTGTTCACATAAAAGTTTAACTCTATGAGGTGAAAAAGCGATTTCCTAGAGAATTCTTGGGTAGTTTTCATCTGAAAATATTTCCTTTGTGACTGTAGGAATCAATACGCTCCACCATATCCTTAACAGATTCTACAAAAGCACAGTTTCAAGGGTAAAAAATCAAAAGAAAAGTTTAACACTGTGAGACGGAAAGCCCACTTCACAAAGCAGTTTCTCACAGAGCTTCCTTCTAGCCTGTGTTCTAAGATATTGCTCCTCTTTCCCCATAGGCCTCAATGCACTCCCAACTCATCCCTCTGCATAGTCTAGAAAACAGTTTCTCCAAACTCCTCCATCCAAAGAAGAGGTTTAACGCCTCAGTCCGAGGAGTCACAAGGCCGTTTCTCAGAAAGATTCTTTCTAGTTTTCATCTGAAGATGTTTCCTTTCCACCACAGGGCTTTCAATACGGTCCCAATAGCCCCTTTGTAGACTCGACAGAAACACTGTTTTCCAAACGGCTTCAACCAAAGAACGGTTTCTCTGGGAGATGAAGGCACGCATCACAAACAGTTCCTCAGAAAGCTTGTTTCTCATACTGTGCAGAGGAAGGTACACGTCACGAAAGAGCTTCCCGCAAACTTGCTTCCAGTTTCCAGTCTGAAGGTAACTCCTTTGCCACAACAGGCGTGATAGTGCGCTCCCTCATGTCCCACGCCAAACTCTCCCAAAACAGTGATTCCAAACTGCTGAACCCAAGAGAAAGGTTTCAGTCGGGCGAGATGAACGCTAACGTCACGAACAAGTGTCTCAGAAGGCTTCTTTCTAGTTCTTTCTGAGGATATTCCCGTTTCCCCCACAGGCGCTACAATGCGCTCCCAAATTCCCTTCTAGGAGGTACAACGAAAACAGCATTTCCAATCTGCTCTGACTCAAGAATAAGAAAAATTTGTACTCTTGCTGAGACTTGAATGCACAGTTCACAAAGCAGTTTCTCAGATAAGTCTCTTTGCAATTCTTCTACGAAGATATTTCCTTTTTCACCATAGGCCCTCTCTGCTCTCCCAAGTATCCCTCGCAGAGTCACAAAAAGAGCATTTCCAAACTCCTGGATCAAAAAGCCGGACTAAAACTCAGTGTGGCGAATGCACACCTCTGAAAGCAATTCTCCTGAAAGCTTCTTTCAATGTTCTCTCGGAAGCGATTTCCCTTCCGCCGCAGGCCTCAGTGCGATCTCTAATACCCCTCCGCAGACTCACAGAAAGCAGATTTTCCAAAACTGCTCACTCAATCAATCCAAAAAAAGTTTAACTCTGTGACTAGAAGAGGTTTTCCATGAACCTATTCTATTTCACCATAGGCCTCAGGTGCTCCCAGATAGCCTTCGCATATTTACAAACACAGTGTTTCCAAACGGATGTATCAAAGAAAGGTTTTCTGTCTCTCAGGTGAATGCACTCATCACAATCACTTCCTCAAAAGTCGGGTTTGTAGCTTTTCTCTGAAGACATCTCCTTGTTCTCCGTAGACCTCCATGCATGCCCAAACATCCCTTCGCAGATTCTACAAAAAAACAGTGTTTCCAAGCTTCTCAATCACAGAGAGACTTTCATTCAAACTGTCTTCCAATAGTGGCTACACCATTTTAACTTCTCCCCAGCAAAGTAGGAGAATTCTAATTTCTAATTCTAATGTCTCCACATTTCTTGCCAATAATTCCTTTCCTTCTTGGTAAAAACAATTATCAGAATTCTAGTGATGCTTTGAGGATTTTAAACGTTGCTCAGGGCCTGGCATGGTGGCTCACACCTGTTATCCCAACAACTTTGGGAGGCCGCATGGTGGATCACCTGAGGTTAGGAGTTCAAGACCACCCTGGCCAACATGTGTGAAAGCCTGTCTCTACTAAAAATACAAAAAATTACCCAGGTGTGGTTGTCACATGCCTATAATCCCAGCTGCTCGGGAGGCTGAGGTGGGAGAATCACTTTGAACCTGGGAGGCAGAGGTTACAATGAGCTGAGGATCGCACCATTGCACCCAGCCTGGGGTGACAAGAGCAAAAACTCCATCTCAAAAGCAAACAAACAAACAAACAAAAACATCGTTCAGAACTCTGGTTCTGTGCATTCAGGAGTGTGGGCAACAAAGGCTCAGGTTGTCTTATTTTTAGTCCCATTATAAGAACTGAAAATACAGAACTGTGGACAGGTAGTCAAACATATGTTTCTATCTTGGTAATCTGAAATCTAAACCACTTGAAGGGCACATACAGAATCTGCTGCCCTGGGTTTGCACAGTTAACTCTGCAGGAAAAGCTATTTTGAACAAAGAGTCTATAGTCACAGACCCCATAGTTAGCAATTTACGTATTATCAGCCTTTATTTATTTATTTATTTATTTATTTATTTATTATTATTTATTTTTTTGAGGTGGAGTCTCACTCTGTCACCAGGGCTGGAGTGCAGTGGCCGGATCTCAGCTCACTGCAAGCTCTGCCTCCCGGATTTACGCCTTCTCCTGCCTCAGCCTCCCCAGTAGCTGGGACTACAGGCGCCCCCCGCACCCTCGCCGGGCTAGTTTCTGCATTTTTTAGTAGAGACGAGGTTCCACCGTGTTAGCCAGGATGGTCTCGAGATCTCCTGCCCTCGTGATCCGCCGTTCGGCCTCCCAAAGTGCTGGGATTACAGGCTGAGCCACCGCGCCGGCCAACCTTTATTATTTGTTCATTGATTTTATGAACTTCATTATTGATGTATTTATTGATGTATTTATTGATTGTATTATATTAATTAATTAATTAATTATTTATTTATTTATGTATTTATTATTTTTGAGATGGAGTTGCCCTCTTGTTGCCCAGGCTGGGAGTGCAATGGCACGATCCTGGCCTCACCGTAACCTCTGCCTCCCTGGTCATGTGATTCACCTGTCTCAGCCCTCCCCAGTAGCTGGGATTACAGGCATCCACCACCACGCCTGGCCTAATTTTGTACTTTTAGTAGAGACGGGGCATTTCTCCATGTTGGTCAGGCTCAATTTCGAGACCTCAGGTGATCCGCCTGCCTTGGGCCTCCCAAAGTGCTGGATACAGGGTGTGAGCCACCCCACGCCCAGCCTTTATCAGCCTTCTTATAATCAAACTCAGTGGGTGGTGCATCCATCAAAAATAAAGTGAAAGTAGGGAGAGGCCAACAGCCAGGATATGTCTGTGCCATCATTACCTCCACCTGCATATCATGTGACCTGCCACAGCAGGCACCACGGGGGGGGGAAAGCACACACACGGACCCCCAACACTGGAGTCTCCTTGTCCTTCTGCAGCCCCTGGACCAGCAAGAGGAAAATACACCTTGTCATCCACCAGAGATGAAAAAGGATCCCCAGCCAGGAGAGGTGGCTCACGCCTGTCACCCCAGCACTTTGGGAGGCTGAAGCAGGTGGATCACTTGAAGTCAGGAGTTCAAGACAAACCTGGCCAACATGGTGAAACCCCATCTCTACTAAAACTACAAAAATTAGTCGGCGTGGTGGCGGGCACCTGTAATCCCAGCTACTCGGGAGGCTGAGGCAGGAGAATGGCGTGAACCAGGGAGGTGGAGGTGGCAGTGAGCCGAGATCACACCACTGCACTCCAGCCTGGGCAACAGAGTTAGATTCCATCTCAAAATAAAAAGAGAGAGAAAGAAGATGGGGGAGGGGGTATGGCAGGAGTTTCCTTGAAGAGACCAGCATCATTAGTTTGTTCTCACATTGCTATAAAGAAATAACTAAGACTGGATAATATAAAGAAAAGAGACTCGTCTCAAAGAAAAAAAAAAAAATAAGAAAAGAAAAAGGAGCCCCAAAGCTTCAGGAGATCCAGAGTATGAAACTGCAAATCCACTGGGCAAGGAAGATGATGCCTCAGTATCCCAATTCTTCAGATCCTCTTCTTCTTTTTTCTTTTTGTTTGAGATGCAGTCTCGCTCTGTCACCCAGGCTGGAGTGCAATGACACGATCTCAGCTCAATGCAACCTCCACCTCCCGGGTTCAAGTGAATCTCCTGCCTCAGCCTCCCGAGTAGCTGGGATTACAGGTGTGTGCCACCATGGCCAGCTAATTTTTGTATTTTTTTAGTAGAATACTAAAATTTTTGTATTTTAGTATTTTCACCATGTTGGCCAGGATGGTCTCGATCTCCTGACTGATCCACCTGCCTCAGCCTCCAAAAGTGCTGGGGATTACAAGGCGTGAGCCACCTGCACCCGACCTAGACCTTCCTCTTATCAGTCACCAACTCAGCTTCCCCTGGGACCGCTTCAAAAATCTGCTGTTCATGAGCCCTCGGTGCCAAATGCCTTGGCTTCTGAGAGATACATGAAGACTCTGATTCCTCTTTTCATGGGGAAGACGTCTCTGTCACCCCAGTGGACGGCACAGACAGCTCCTAGCACCAGACTGGTAGGGCAAGGGTAAGAGCGGTGCCCAGTGGGGAGGCGGGGAATGTATACACGTGCTCCAGACAGGATGTAACAGACAAGAATTTGAATGACTTTTGAAACAATGTCATACGGTCGCCCTATGCCAAGCCGATTCCCATAGAGGAGACAGCACCTACTCAGCGTGCTGGAACAAGCATCCCTGTGTGAGAAGTGACTGCTGCTGGCAGGGGCAGCTCACTTGGCAGAGAGGAGAGGCTTGTGAATGAAGGCTGAAGGCATTTTCAGGGTGTGGACTCCCATCAGTGACTTTTACAGAGGACACCTGAGCCCAATCTGGGGTCTGGAGTGGGGGCTAAAGGGACAGAGGGGAGGCAGGAAGGGGGCTCTCTGGGAGACTTGGTGGATGACACAGAACACAGACACAGAAAAGGCAAAGCCTTGAAGCTACCGCTTTGAAAATCAAGGTTAGGGAGACCCAACACAGGAGAGGATTTGGTAAAGGTGACCAGGACAGGAGGATTTGGGTAAAGGTGACCCAGACAGGAGGATTTGGTAAAGTGACCCAGGCAGTGCTCCCTCATCAGAGCTCTCTAAACCTGCATTTCTCTTTGTCCTGGTCACCAGAAGAGAGAAAAGAGAGCCTCCGCCTGATGTCAATGAAAGATGTCTCTGTGGGTAAGGATTTAGTTTTCCCCTGATTACCTAAGGAAGAGAAAAATTTCTCTTTTTTTTTTTTTTTTTGAGATGGAGTCTCGCTCGTTGCTCAGAATGGAGTGCAGTGGCGCAATCGGCTGTGTCTCCTGGGTTCACGCCATTCTCCTGCCTCAGCCTCCCGAGTGGCTGGGACTACCCGCCACCACGCCTGGCTAATTTTTTTGTATTTTTAGTAGAGATGGGGTTTCACCGTGTTAGCCAGGATGGTCTCGATCTCCTGACCTCGTGATCCGCCCGCCTCGGACTGCCAAAGTGCTGGGATTACAGGCATGAGCCATCACGCCCAGCACAAAATTCTTTTTTCGTCATAAATCTACCCTTCTCTTTGCATTCACCTTTGCATCTATCTACATATCTAGCCAGCCACCCACATCATATCATCCATCCATCCATCCATCCACCACCCACCCACCTCCACTCATCCACCCATCCATGAACCGGTGAGGCAGGGAGCCATCCATCCAGGCAAGCAGCACGAGCCCGAGCCAGCGAGGCAGCCAGACAGCACCCAGCACTCTTCACTCAGCCACCTAACATCATCCGTCCATCTACCCATCCATCCACTCATCTACCAAACAATCATTCATCCCTCCATCTATACATCCACCTATTCAATACATCTATTCACTCATCCATCTGTCCATCTACCCATCCATCCACCCATGAAACTGTCTATCCATCCCCCTTTCCACCTACACATCCACCCAAACACCTGTCTATCCATGTATGCATCTATTCATCCATCAAACACTCATCCATCTCCATCATCCACCTGACCCATCCACCATCCATCCATCCATCCACCACCCATCTACCCATCCACCCAAATATCCATCCAAACATCCATCCATCCCTCCATTTTACCCACCAATTCACCATCCATTCATGCAAATATACATTCGTCCACCTTTCCATCCATTTATCTATCCATCCCTTGACCTATCCCTCCCTCCCTCTTTCTCACTTTCCCTCAGTTCCTGGATATGGACACCTAGAAATGTCTAGACATCCATGTAGCCATGAGCCCACTTGTCATCATTCATGCCCAGCCTTGCCTGCTGTTTTTGTAGCCAGATGATCGCGACTATGGGTGGCAGAATATCAATAGCAGGGTGCGAAACCTGGGGCCACTGAAATTGGGCATATCTGAAAATGTCCCTGGAGTCTTTCCTTTTTGTCTCATTTCTTAGAGGACTCAGAAATTGCAGCACTTGTGTTATTTATTAAGTTTCTCTACTGCTGGCCTCTGCTCAAGTGAGTTAGGACAAATGGCAGGAGGGAGTCTATGAAAGCCCTTACGCAGAGCCCCACACATGAAGACACTGGTCTTAATTGAGACCTCAAATAATAATTATTATGTGAAAATAGATCAAAGCAATATCTCTGCCCTGCAAAACATTGAGAGGGGAAAAATCACATATTACAGATGTTGTAAAGATACAAACACTATTTTCCAGTGGGTAAAATAAAGTATAGAAAGCAAGGCCAAGTCTAAAGTCTACTTCAAAGAGCCAGATAATGTTGTAAGATTTATTTGCCTGAAAGAGGATCCCAGAAAACCTTGTTTTTCTGTTTACACTGTTCCCCGCTATACTGGACAAGAATAATTCCAATGTACTACTAGCTGGGGGTCCAGGAAGGGCAACTGAAACTGATTCACCCCTAAGATATCAGGGCCATAATCTAGTTGCAAGCAGAGACTTTTGAGGACAAATGTCTTAATATTTGAATTTCACTTCTGCTGTTTATTAGCAGTGCATTGGTGACCACGTCACCAATCTGATCTTTGACTTGCAGACTGAGAGCGATCATTCTTACTATAAGGTTTGGGCAGATTTTTCTGAAAGTGTTTGCAAAGCAGCTGCCATGTAGAAGGGCTCCATCAAGCAGCATGGCTGTTGTTATAAATTTCATTTCAAAAAGGGGAATTCTTGACAAGGACATCCGCAGCCCATGACTTGTGGATTGAGCCTGCTGATGTTCAGTCAGTGGTGGCGGTGGAAAATGAGACCTGCTAATGGGACCCTGTACCACACAAGGTGCTGAGCCGTTGGAAGAACAGGAAGGAGAAGTCAGACAAGGTCTGGTAAGCCAGCGGACTTACCATGAAAAAAGATCTACAAAGAGCTCTCATGTACTTGAACGAAACTTCTGAACCTACACATGGGGTTTTTAAAAAGAAAACCAGGCTGGGCACAGTGGCTCACACTTTGTAATCCCAGCACTTGGGAGGCCAACGTGGGGGGATCACAAGGTCAAGAGTTCAAGACTAGCCTGGCAAAGATGCTGAAATCCCATCTCTACTAAAAAATACAAAAATTAGCCAGGGTGGTGGTGGATGCCTATAATCCAGCTACTTCGGGAGGACTGAGGCAGGGAACTTGCTTGAACCTGGGAGACAGAGGTCGCAGTGAGCCGAGATTGTGCCACTGCATTCCAGCCTGGGCGAACAGAGTGAGACTCCGTCTCAAAACAAACAAACAAAAAATATGCTAGTGGAGATAACTGCTATACCCCTTGTACCCATAAAAATAAGCTATACAAGCTTCATGTTTGCCCATATCTGTGCAGAAAACAATAGACTTTGTTGGATCATTTAAAATTTTGCTAAGATTTCTGCCATGAATTCTTCAGCATGTAGTATTTTTTTTTCTTGGTTAGCAAGTGTTCATTGTTTATATTATTTTTTATTTTTTAGCATTTTGAATTGTATCAGCCTACTGCCTTCGACTTCCAAAGTTTCGAAGGAAAGTCTGATGATAACCTTCTTTAGAACCCCTCAGATGGGATCAGCCACTTCTGTCTTGTGGTTTTCAACAGTTGAATCACACTGTGCTTCAGGGTGAGTCTCTGACTTCATCCTACCTGAAGTTTGCTGACTTTCTTGGATGTTTATGTTAAATAGTTACACTGACAGGTCTAAGAATTTCCCCTGTACCATGGTGAGCGAAATGGATGAGCACACCCATGAGAGTACTCAGATCTTCCAACCATCCCAACACGTGTGGGTTGTGCTCCATTTCCTCTTCCTACAACCCTTTTCCTTCCTAACGAAAACGACTATGTCACCTCCCAATGTAATCACATGACTGAATCTGGTCACACATCCTATGCTTGGCACCAGTCACATCTACTTTGCCCCCAGCCTTTGGGGTCCCTACTCTTGATGTCCTGAACATTCATAGAGAACAATCTCATTCGGCACAGGAGAGGGGCAGAAAGGATTTGCAAGATGAAGTAGGCCAAGTCTTGTAACACCTGGTGTAGGTAGAAGAAATAATGCGCCCCAAAGATATCCATGTCCTGATTCCCAGAACCTGTGCATATATTGCCTTCCACAGCAAGGAAAATAAAGGTTGCGGATGGAATGAAGGTTGCTGATCAGCTGAGCTTGAGATGAGAAGACATTACTGGATTACCCAGGTAGGACCAATGTTATCACGTGGGTCTTTATCATTGATAAAGGAAAGCAAGAGGGTCAGAGTTAGAGAGAGATTAGGAGATGCTACACTGCTGGCTTTGAAGACAGAGGAAGCAGTCACATAACAAGATGTGCAGGCAGCCTCTAGAAGCTGGAAATGTCAAGCAAACCCTTTCTCTCCTAGAGCCTCCGGAAGGGAGCCAGCCCTGCTGACACCTTGATGGGAGCCCCAGGAAACTAATTTCAGACTTCTTACCTCCAGAACTGAAAGCAAAGAAATGTGCATTGTTTTTAAGCTGCAAAGTCTGTGTCGCTTTTGTCCTAGAAGCAAGAGGAAACTGAGCTAACCCCCTTAAGCAGCTGAAGGAAATCAAGTCAACAGCAATCTGAAGTCATTAGAGTGACTCAGATTCCCATGGGGGATATTTTTCTTGCTCTTGGTTTTTGCTCAAGACCTAGGATACTGATTTTGGTTGGTGCAAAAGCCACCAAAAGTTACCAAGATTAGGGGGAATGGGATTCAGGCTTGAGGGGGATGTACGGAAGCCCAGAGCAGGAGCTGAAGAGCAAAACAGATATTGATTTGAAAACACAGCACATTCTTAGCAACGGGGGATGTACCTGCAACTGAAGGATCAGATGGTGTGTGTTTTCCATGTCTTTTTCAACATCTTAACGGCAAAATCACAATAGCGCGTAAGGGGGACCGCACAGCAAAACTATTCTAGAATCATCTTGCACCACAGCAGCAGCTGCAGGGATTGTGCACCGCGACGCATCCCTGTGGTCAGGAAAGGCTCCCAGGATGACTTGGGAGCTTGAAATGAGGTGGTAAATGAACGGTGGCTGGTGAGAAGTACAGTGGTAGGCATTCCAGGTGACAGGAAGGAAATAAGGAATGTCAAGCAGTGGTGGTGGTGAGAATAAGCACAGGTTCACCCGTTGTGTGTGGACCTCTGCTTCTTCACACCCAGGTTCACCAGCTTTGAACACGACCGAATGTCCAGGAACCTCAGCCAGTCTGGAGGTGCACAGATGAGCAAACCATGGCCCAACTCACTCACTTTATGTGTTTAGTGTCTAACGATGGAAAGCAGACATTTAAACAAAACTGACCACAGGAAATAAAAGTAGTGCTGTGGTCAGCGCAGCAGTAAGAAGGTGAGACTTGTGGATGCTTACAATGTGGTCAGCTTGGTCAGGCAGGGACAAGATGTGAACTTTTTAATTGTTATTTTTTTATATTTTTTGAGACAGTCTTGCTGTGTCACCTAGGATGGAGTGCAGTGGCGCAATCTCGCTCACTGCAACCTCTTGCCTCTGTGTTCAAGCGATTCTCCTGCCTCAGCCCTCCTGAGTAGATGGGATCACAGGCATATGACACTAAAACCAGCTAAATATTTTTGTGTTTTTTAGTAGAGCTGGGGTTTCACAGTGTTAGGCAGGATGGTCTCGACCCCCCTGACCTCGTGATCTGCCTGTCCTTGGCCTCCCAAAGTTGCTGGGATTACAGGAGTAAGCCACAGCGACCCAGCCACAGATGTGAACTTTTTAAGGGGAAGTGACAGTGGAGCTGACAGTGGAGCTGACAACTCAAGAATGAAGGACAGCATAAGATACAGGCAGAAGGGAGTTTTGTGTAGCAAGTGTGGTAAGTGCAAGGACCTGTGGTTCAATGGAACTGAGGATCCCTGTGGGGCTCAGTGAGGAGGGAAAGAGGAGTTCAGGTATAGCGTGGCATGGAGGGGAACACAGTGAGGCCACAGTCAGTCCTCAACCTTGAAAATGGGCCCTTTGACCTGTCCTCACGGGCTAGTCTTGCTTGCCATGTTCATTGTGCTTGGCACCCTCTGCTTGACTTCCCAGAGAGCTCTCTCCTGCCTCCCAGCTCTGCGTCTCTCAGATTCTGGCTCTGATCCCACACTGCTGTTGCTTCCACTCATGTACCCATTGCTAACGGCATCATTTCTTGAAGTAATTCATTGTAAAGTTCATATCCCACTATAAACGCTGTCTGTGCTCATTATAGTCAACAGGGTGGCCCAACACAGTTCAATTAAAGGAAAAAAAAATCAAATTTTACCTTGAAAAGAAGCCAGTGATATGGCTTGGGTCCACCTCCCTGAGGTTCTCTGTTAGTGTAAGTTGCTTTTAGGCCTAGTCCTGCTGCATATACAAGGTGTGTCTTTCTCTTTTTTTCCCCCCCTTTTTGAGATGGAGTCTCACTGTCAACCAGTCTGCAGTGCAGTGGCGTGAGCTTGGGTCACTGCAACTTCCGCCTCCCGAGTTTAAGCAATTCTCATGCCTCAGCCTCCCAAGTAGCTGGGATTGCAGGCGTGTGCCACCACACCCAGCTAGTTTTGTTTTTGTTTTGTTTTGAATACTGAGCCTCAGTTTATTGGGGCTGGAGGGCAGTGGCGTGACCTTGGCTCACTGCAACCTCCACCTTCTGGGTTCAAGCAATTCTCCTGCCTCAGCCTCCCAAGTACTGGGATTACAGGCACCACGCCACCCACGCCCGGCTAATTTTTGTATTTTTGGTAGAGGAGTGGGGTTGCGCTATGTTGGCCACCTGTTCTCGAACTCCTGACTCCGCTGGTCTCGAACTCCTGGACCTCAGGTTGATCTACCCCGCCTCACCTCCCAAAGTGCTGGGATTACAGGCAGGAGCCACTGCACCCAGCCTATCTTTCTATGTAGATGGTGTCCTCTGCTGGTGGGAGGCTCTCAGTGCCTGGCTCCAAATTCATGACGCTAGAGGTGGAGAGGGTCCCCAGCTGCCCCCCTTACTTCTCCCAGCTGGAGCCTAGGAATCACCAACTTCCTGTGGCCAACTGTTCTAGCTACTTGTTTCACTTTGACCCAGCCCCTCAGGGTGACACCCTCCCTCATCAGGCTCCCAGGATCCCATCAAGTGTTGAAACCCTATGTGGCAGGTACAATCCTGGTCCCCAGAGATGCCCATATCCTAATTCTTAGAACTGTGTGGCCTTTTAGGACAAAGAGGAATGTGCAGATAGGATTCAGGTACGGTTCTTAAGATGGGGACATTTTTTGAATGATCCATGTAATCACAGTGGGGTCCCAGGGCTTTTATAAGAGAGAGAAGTGAGATATTTAACCACAGAAAAAGGGGATGTGAGGATGGAAGCAGAGGTCGGAGTGATGTGCTTTGAAGATGGGGTAACAGCTAATGAGCCAAGGATGGCAGGTGGCTTCTAAAAACTAGAGAAAGCAAGGAATCAATTCTCTCCTAGAGATTCTGGAGAGACCTGCAAGCCTCCCAACACCTTGATTTTTAAAATTAGTGAAATCCATTTCAGACTCCAGACCTACAGAAATGTAAGAAAATAAACGTGTTGTTTTCAGTGTTGGCAGTTTGTTACCACAGCAACAAGAAAGTAATGCACGCACTTCCTCAATTCATCTTTCTTCAACTGCCCACTCAGGAATAAGGCTCCGTCTCTTCTAAATGGCATTTGTTTGCAGTGTATGAGGGAGTGTAAATACAGGCGCCAATGATTTTTTTTATTTTTCTTATTTTTTTGTTTGTTTCTTTGTTTGTTTTTTTAGAGATGGGGTGTCACTATGTTGCTCGGGCTGGCCTTGAATTTCTGGTCTCAAGCAATCCTCCTGCCTTAACCTCCCAAAGTGCTAGTAGGATTACAGGCATGAGCAACTGTGCTCAACCTATATTCTTTTTTTTTTTTTTTTTTTTTTTTTTTGAGACAGAGTATCACTATGTTGCCCAGGCTGGAGTGCAATGCTGTCGATCTCAGGTCACTGCAACTTCCGCCTCCTGGGTTTCAAGCAATTTTCCTGCTTCAGCCTCCCAAGTAGCTGGGATTACAGGTGGGCCACACAGCCTACCCAGCCAAGTTTGTATTTTTGGTAGAGACAGAATTTCACCATGTTGCCCAGGCTTACTCAAACTCCTGGTCTCAGGTGATCCTCGTCTCTCACCCTCTTGAGTAGCTGGGGTTAGTGACATAAGCCACGCATCTGGCCTTTGAATCCTTTTGAGAATTAAGTCAATGGTCTGTTTCTGCAATTCTACTCACTTATTTCCCCAAGCCCTTCTCCTCCTCTTTCCCTTTTTCACCTCCCACATGCTTCGCCCCTCTACCTGCCCTTCCTATGAGTCTCAGCATCATGCATCCTTGCACCAAAGCGTGAGAGACATGGGGTCAGTCTTGGATGGAAAGGAGCTCCCTTCTACCACTTTCCTGAGCTCTTGGAGCTGATGTTACTGGTGTCCCATCCTCCCTTTCAATCACCTTCGCATTCTGCCAGCCCTCGGCCCCACTCCTTTACCACTTCTGTGCACGCCTCCAGCCCTGTGCTCATTGCTTCTCACGCTCTATACCTGCAATCTCGACCGTCGCCTTGAATTGCTGGGTTGCTCTTTCATGTGATCTGAAAAAGCTGGAAAAGCACAGGGGTTTTCCTTCCTCCCCTTTGCTGCGGCGTGAACTCCCGCTCCCTTGCCACGCAGCCTGGAGGGTCTGCCTCCAGTAAAGCATTGCATGATTGCATGCCAGAGTTGCATACTGTCGTGAGTCATAAAAAGATATGTGGGAGCCGGGCGCGGTGGCTCACGCCTGTAATCCCAGGCACTTTGTGAGGCTGCAGCGGAACAGATCACGAGGTCAGGGAGTTCGGAGACCAGCCCTGACCACACGACAGAACCCCATCCTCTACTAAAATACAAAATTAGTGTGGTGGTGGATGCCTGTAATCCCAGGACACTCGGGGGCTGAGGCAGGAGAGGCGAATAGATTGAACCCAGGAAGCGGAAGGCCTGTGCAAGTGAGCTGAGATCATGCCATTCACTCCAGCTTGGGTGGACACACAGCAGAGACTCCATTCTCAAAACACAACAAACAAACAAAATGAATCATGTCCTCGCCCTCAAAATGTAGAACATAGGATCTATTTAGAAATGGGATCCTTGTAGATGGGCCCTAAATCTAATTAGTAGTGTATCTGCAAGGAGAGAGAGTAATTGGAGACACAGAGGAGGAGGCCAAGTGGTGATGGAGGCAGGGACTAGTGATGTAGCCACAAGCCCAGGGACAGCTGGAGCCCCCAGGAGGTGAGAGGCAAGAAGAATCCTCCACTAGAGCCTCCAGGAGGAACGCAGCGCTGCTCACACCTAGATCTCAGACTTCTGGTCTTTGGAATGGTGACGTCAATTTCCTTTGTCTCAAGTCACCGAGTGAGTGGTGATCAGCTGTGGTAATGTGATAAATTCTCATCTCAGAAGGCATCAGATGGGCCCATCTGGGTCAAGGTATCCTGAGGTCTGTATGGCATTTCTTCTAATCATACCCGTGAATGAGCAGGCGTGAAAAGCTTGTAGTTTGCCCTCCCTAAAATGATCTTTCTTCCCTTGTGAAACTCTCCAGGGTATCTCATAGTGTGGTATCCGTTGTGGCATCTCCTCTTTTCTTAATTAGGATGTTTGAGCCCAAAAATGTGATCATTAGTATTAAGTGTTTTTGCTTTTTGTTCTTTTCTGAAATGGAGTCTTGCTCTGTTGCCAGGCTGGAGCACGGTGGCATGATCTCGGCTCACCGCAACCTCTGCCTCCTGGGTTCAAGCGATTCTTCTGCCTCAACCTCCTGAGTAGCTGGAACTACAGGTGCCCGCCACCACACCTGGCTAATTTTTGTGTTTTTTTACTAGAGATGGGATTTCGCCATGTTGGCCAGGATGGTCTCGATCTCCTGACCTCAGGATCTGCCAGCCTTGGCCTCCCAAAGTGCTGGGATTACAGGCGTGAGCCACAGGGCCCAGCCAGCATTCGGCGTTTTTAATAAAAAAACTGCAGAAGCACTGTAGCTACAGGATACTAAGAAAAAGTTCATTCTTGAGCTGAGAAAAAAAAAAAAAAAAACCTGGCTGTGCATGGTGGCTCACGCCTGTAATCCCAGCACTTTTGGAGGCTGAGGCAGGCAGATCACCTGAGGTCAGTGGTTCAAGACCAGCCTGGCCAACATGGTAAAGCCCTGTCTCTACAAAATACAAAAATTAGTCAGACATGATAGCAGGTGCCTGTAATCTCAGCTACTCAGGAGGCTGAGGCGGGCGAATCACTTGAACCTGGGAGGCAGAGGTTGCAGTGAGCCGAGATCATGCCACTGCACTCCAGCCTGAGGGACAGAGAGAGACTCCATCTCCAAAACAAAACAAACAAAATCCTGACACAATTGTGTTGTCAAGTAAATTAGAGG